>NC_088860.1:31683692-31743692 GCF_963853765.1 Magallana gigas
TATGTACATGTATTACAATAACTAAGTTTGCCAAATATTGAACGTTCATCAAAATTAATTGAAATGTCGCATCATTTGCCAAGTGCATTTGTGAAATTGTTTGTATATGTATATTTGCTTGTTTTGTTTACTTACATGTTTTTTTTGTAGCATTTTTTGGTTCAATTTACTTCTCCACTTGCAAACATAAACACATCATTACTTTGCCACCCATGTTCATTTGTCGAGTTCGACTTTTCTGCTTTGGTGAGGCAATCTATTGTCTCCGCTCCCCAAGCATTACGAAGATTTTTGTTCCGTTTCAATAACCTATAACGGTTCTTTATTTTACTTCCCGTGGTGAATTTCCACTTGTGATTGCCTTTCATGATTCTAAGTAGAAAATCCTCGCGAAGTTTACCATTTAGGGGAGTGTTACACGATCGAAAGTGTTAAAGGGCCTTTGAAAAACTCACCATGTTATCAAAAGAACTTTTTTTTCACATAAAGTCATAATATTTTTTATATAAGGGTTTTAAAAAAGGCACCCTGGGAAAGCTAGCAGGACTTGTATACATTAAAGGGAATGAAGTATTGAGTATACTCGCGAGAGGCACTGTCACTCTTGGAGTATGAGTAGTCAGTTCATTTTACCTTTTTTTTCTTCTAGAATATCACTCCAAAAGCAACAGAATAAAAAAGATCAGTCTTCATTACAAATGTAATTAGTTAATATGACTACTCTATTGCAATTTTTTGACACACCAAAGAGTCTTTTTTTTAAAATACAGATTGCTCAGTTTATATGTCTGCCGAATGTTCAATGTCTCTGCTGACAATGCAACATGTGAGACTACAATTCTTTACCCTCTGTATCAATTTTTTGCAACTATTCGTTGAACATGTCTTAAAAAAAACTTGAGTTTTCATTTACTCGTTTCCATAGTCAGCAGTCAATATGATTTTTCTTTTAAATAAGTAACGCATCTCCTTGATTTCATTATAATATCATGCGCGGATCTAGAAGGGGGGTCGGGGGGGTCCCGACCCCCCCTGGAAAATGAAAATTTATTAAATTTACATAGTAAAATTATCGCGAAAATATGCCTCGGACCCCCCCCTGGCAAACACAATTATCCTTCGGACCCCCCCTGGAAAAATTTTCTGGATCCGCGCATGAATATTATTATCTGCAGTGGATAGATGCAATTATTGAAACCTACAATTTAGAAAAAAAAATCCACTTTTTAATTAGATCGAAAACTTATAATAGAATGATTATTGCTTAATTTGGTAAATGTGATAATGCAACAACAAGTGTTTTGTTGTTGTTTTTGTTAATATTGTTGTCGAAATAGATAATAGGGATATTCATTGTAAACTGTTAAATGGTCTTATACGATTAAAGCACTGTGACAACAAAACCCTCAGACATAAGCAATAAGTCACAGCTACCTGCGGGTAAGAGGCTTGGACAATAGTTTAATGTATACCTCCTACCTCCATCGTGACGAGCTAATGTCAAAATTATTGAAATTAATGGTTTTCTTCATTCATTTATCCAATACAATATATGCATGCTTTTCTATAAAATTCCGAGGAAAGTTTAATAAAAATTAATGTTAGTTCATAGTAAAAGAATTAAGGGCACATAAAAACAAATATTTTCTTGAAATTAATTTAGTTTTTCTTTTGATACACTATCAGGAAATGTTTCAAAATCCCATTATAAAGGAAGTCAATTCCATCAATAAAGAGCTGTATTGTGTTGTAGCTTTCTTTGAAGTCAATGGCTTTGTTGCCACGATTCTAAAGTAGTCCTAATTGATAGTTCGGCGCCGAGAGGACGAGCTAAAACTTTCAGACGGTGATACTTGAATGAATCGTTTATTTGCAATTCCATATTGAAAAAATGGTTCAAAACATAAATAAAATAAAATCGATTGAAATTTGTATATTTCTGAACTGAAAACTTTTTTTTATAACCCATTATATCTTTTAGCTACCTTTAATGTTGCTTACAGGAAGTGGCGTCATTTTACGCATGCGCTTACGTATGTATGTTTCATTGTATTGCTCTAGTCGTGGAAAATCTGTCAGTTCACTTTAATGAGAGCCTATGATGGCTAACATTAAACGAAAAACCCCAAACCAAATATAGAAAAATTAGAGCTACATGTGAAACGCTCGCCCTAATTGCGAGCGAAATCTTCGCCATACAGGTGCAATACGTGGAACAAGTCTGTGCCCTGGGCGTCGTGATCTCTATTTATATAGAGACAAATTACTGCAGAATCGTTCTATTAAATACAGCTCCGACCACGGAGATACCCCACAACAGAGGCATGGACGGATAAAGGAAGCGGACAATGGTTCTTGTCGGTAATTGTTGAATGGCTGACGACCCGCTGGGGATGGAGATTAATTGACACTGCCCCCTCACGGCCAGGGTAAAGCAGAATGCCCGCTCGTCACCACCACTTCATTAAAATTCCGAAAATTATTTTCCTATAACATGAAATATGTGCTTCTGCAGGGTATTACCAATCTAGACAAACAATTTTGTACAGTGTATTTTAGAAACCAAAATTTATATATACAGAAACAGAAATTCTATCGTAAACTTTTATGAAAAGACGCACCTACAATATAAATTGTGTAATTTTTTTGGTACAATAATTCATCAGAATTCTGACGAAAACATCGATTAAACCGATCTAAGTACTATACAAATTAGCGTTGTAATAATATACATAATTATGTAAAGTTAAGTTATTATTAAAAATATTATATAGTATATAAATATACTGTATATTAAACAGATACGTATACAATTATTTTTAACATAATTGGAAATAAAATAATGAAACAGATGACACCACTAGAAACACACAAAGACCCATGCAGATCCATTTTCCAGTTTTGCAGTCTAATTTTTGACTCCTTTCTAAATGCTAAAATGTTTAACGGAACTTTTCTATAGAGGAATTAATATTCTATCAACAGAGTGCGTAACATGCCTTAGTCTCGGTGAGAATCTCCCCTTCTTCCCCCAGGATTCAACCCGTGGGGTAAAGTATCCCCTTTCTGAAGAGGAGGACATCTTCCATTCATTTGTAAAGAAATAAAACATAGACGATCTATTTCCAAGATCAGCGGTGGCTACTGATTGCACGGCGAGGTGCTCATGCAACATTGGTGTCATCTGTATATGGTAACTGCAAAGGATGTCGTTTTTGTATATGACTGCAGGTAAAGTCTGCTTAAGATACGAAATTGGAATCACGACTAAATAATTTTCCTTATTTTTTTTTTTTGTCACGTAAGGCGTTATAATAATTTCTTTTTGTGTGTTGTTGTTTTTATCACTCTTGATTTATAGAGTTTTAATTTATTGTTTTTGTATCATTGGTATTTTTTAATTTAAACAAAGATTAAACTTTATTTTAGTTCATACAAATTGTCTGTTCGATGCTGCACAAAAATATAACAATTTAAGACACATAAGACTGTAAAAAAAAAATACTTAAAATTAAAAAATAAATTTACAATAAATTTTTATTACATTTCATTAAATTTACATAAATTTGATACTTTAATAAAATTTTACTTTAAAGTAAAACAATTTTGATGATTTTTACCTATCATTTGTATTCATGTGTGCTTTTTAGAGATTTCTAGCAGTAGTCAGTATGTACACGTATTGTATCTATATTGATAAATCAGACCATTTCTCATGCACGGTAAAAGTTTGTTTTTCAATAATTTTAAAGTTTTGAGGGCAGTTTAACTTTGCGAATTGTGCTTAGTTCCATTGTCTTAAAAATACGATAAATATGTAAATTTAGACAAACTTTTCAGTTTGAACTCAGAAGTCATTGACATTTTTTTTCAATTCAGGTATTTTCGACAATCTGGACATCTCTTGTTAATAGAAATTCTTCTAAACCAGCGAGACAAACTGAAAAATGAAAAAAAAATACATGAATAAAGATTAACAATCTTTAAATAGTTTAATTAGCAATCTCTGCGAGGAATTGTGATTTGCGGGATATTATTCCATTGACAAAGAACAACTGATATGAAAATTTGATATACCGGATTTCACAGATCTTCCCACAAGACAAAAAGAATTCAGAGGGAAATACTTTATCCGGATTAGTGTCAGTACCGCACGGAGAAGCGGACGGCATTTAGACTACCTGCAGTGGTAATCATAGCCAGGGTGAGCTGTTTCCCAAAAGAAGACCAATTTCATTGATATCAAACATTTCATATTTTTGTCTGTAAAACAAAAGCAAAATGTCCTCGCATGTGTGATATGGCCAATCCTCTTATATCACATCCACGAGTGTGACATGCTGGTATCTTTACAAAGACCCCAGGAATTTGTTAACGAAGCTGGTACAATGAGAGAAGACGCTGCTAATTTCTTACAATGATGGCGTCAAGTAGCGAGATCCCTGATAAAGCACCGACCAGTTTACGGTGGAGTCTGAAGACGACTTAGAGTAGGAATATGGCACCAGAACCGATTTAACGGTGCCTTTCAGCTAATTAATCATTCATTGGAGAGAGAGAGAGAGAGAGAGAGAGAGAGAGAGAGAGAGAGAGAGAGAGAGAGAGAGAGAGAGATGGGTTGCCTCATTTTTTTCCCTGTTTGACTTGCGGCTAGGTTTTGCAGACATGGGAAACTCCGCCTCCATTTCCGTACCTTGGTTTTCCTGACAGATAATGCAAAAAATTGTCATTCAAAAAACCTGTCATCCGAGAAAAAAAATCTAAAGTTTCTTTTCAAATTCTAATTATACTGTCTTTTAATATCAGTTAGATAAATTTTCTACATCGACAACGTTTTGGTATAGTTGTGCAGGTGTGAAGGAGCTGGTGGCCCACCTCTGGTATATACATCAATCCCAACTCATTCAGTTGACGGGGGAAACTTACATTTCTATTAGCATTTTAATTTGTTGTAAAATAGAATTGAGGTAATCATATTACAAAACTTTTACATTACCGAAATTGGTCACATCCCTTCCATGTCAAACGTCTGAGCGATGCACTTGTGTGATAAAGATCAGGTGCAGATGAACGCTTTCATCGTGCAGCGACTTGGCCGTTTGACTGTCAGACACCCAAATTAAGACCTATCCGTTTGTAATGACACTGATCTACGTTTGCTGACAGAGAACTCCCACTTCCAGGTGTTGGTGCAGCAATCGACCCCACGTGACAAATTCTTGAAGCTGCTCTCTTGGGAATCTTTTACCAATTTGCTGTACGACTCTAGAATCTGGTTATTGTGCAAATCCGAATAGGTTGCTTTGCTAAAATTTTGTCTTGTCGTTGCCTTAAGCAATTTTCTTAACAAAATTAGACTCATATTTTTTTTATTGACATATTTCTAAATATAAAAGCAAAAATAAGTTCAAAATACAGAAATATATATTTTCTAATTCTCTCACTCAGAATTTAATTGGGTTTTTTAAAAATTGAAACATATTAAGTACTGCTCCGTGTAAGAGTCAGGCAGGCCCTATGCAGGCATTACACACATTAAATTTTAAATTTGTTAATTTCTTTTCAATTGTCATTCAAATTAAACCTCTTTAACTTTATGAATTAAAAAAAAATCATTTCTTTGGTATATTGTGATATTCACCCCCAAGGTAAATAATGGGTTTGGTTGAATTTTTATAGAATATCATTAAAATTCACCCATTTTAAATTAATGATATTTACAAAAAGCATTCAAAGAAATTGTTTTTCATGATAAAAATATTTTTATTTTAATTTTTGCTTTCATATAGATTTGTTAATTTTTTGTGTTTTCTCCATGCTATTAAATATTTTGCTTCTAAAGTTAAGTCCCTTCTCCCAATTTTAACCACAAGAGTTATCTCCCGTTTCCCATAATGCATCGGGGCATCAATATGGCAGACTCCATTGAAAGATGCTCTATTAGTGTTTATTCCTCAACTTGTTGTGATTTTTCACCTCTTCATCCATCAAAAACAAATTTGACTAGATTAAAAGACTGCAAGAGAGGTATTGTTTCACATCTAATCAAAAATGGAGTTCGATCTGGTGTAAAAGGAGAGGCTGATGTGTTCAGTGAAGCAGATCTAATTTGCAAGCGGGTGGGACTCTTCACTGTCGAGGAAACATTCACAGTTTGTCCCTATCACAGAGATTTTCTAGGTATTCACTGGCGTCCCAAGACCTCTTGTCAGTATCCTAACCATAAGGGAACTGCCAAACCATATCGGAGTTTTAACTCTCGCATGTGTAAGCGGATGATTTCTGAGTTTGGAATTTTAGTGCCAGTCGGTTCTGGTAAGTTATTCTTATTCATCATGTTTATATTCAGCAAGATTTTTAACAGAAGCTATTTAAATTCTAAAATGAGACACAGTAACAGTAAAATATCTCGCAAGGGTTAATTAAAATTTTCATGACCCTGCATGGACAAAAACTGGGGGGGGGGGGGGGGGGGGGGGGGTGGTTCTACATTGGTCTATGTACCTGATACAAGTACATATACATGTATAATCATAGTCTGTCACAAGTTATTGCTTTCATCAATTTTTGATGATTTTTTATTAAAAATACACATCTATGTGAAAGAAATACAGTTGAAATAATATCAAAGATATCTTCATTTACACATGTATGCTATCATTTTTCACTCTGACATAAAATTTCACAGGAATGATAACAAATTCCTAAGTGAATTTATAATGGAAATTTTTACATCTTTTTACCGTACCATTAGGAACTCACTTGGAATACTTATTTTTCAATGTATTATAGCTATTTCATGACTGTTTCAATGCAAAATCCCCGTAGAATTTCTATTTTGGGTTAAGTATTGAAACCTGAAGTGGTAGAGGGGGCATTTCAAAACAGGTAATCCAACCTGGACATTTATCATATTTGTGGATGAACGTAGTTTGAGCACAAAGCCTTTAATGTAATGATGATTATCGAAATGTCAAGCGAAAAGTAGTGGAAGCAAAATCTTGGGGCAGAGTATATATAGCTAAGAATTCCAAATTACATGTATTTTCATATCTGATTCAATCAGTAGATTTATTTGATCAGCTGATGATTGGTAATTTAAATGCTTTTATACCCGCATGTATTAGAATTTTCATCAACCATACATTATATGATAAAACACATTTTTTGCATGTACAATTAGGAGGCCCAGATGGTATATTTGCTGAATCCATCAGGCAATACTTATTCAGAAAAACTGAATGAATTTGGCATCAGGCATACAATGCTCATAAATGTCCTCTTCATATCAGAAGTGAAGGTTGCACATACAATGAACTGAGTAAACATGTTATCATACATACAATGTATTACAATGGTTAATTAAACACGCTTACTTTAGCTCTCACACATATATACATATAAAGATATATATAATTATAAACAAGAAAATAAACATTGAAATGTTCATCAATGTTAAAAAAAAGCTAAAGAACACTCTAGGGATATGATAAATCTGTCATTTAAAATTTACCTCTAGAAGTAAAGAAGAGTTGTAAGTCAATTATTATGATGGACTTATTATACAGAGATATATTTTTAAAAAATGATAAATTTAATACTTTTCTCTTAAAATTTTAGGAATATGCAGAAAATGCCATGGAGATTACTTGAATCTTCCATCATCAATAGGAGAGGTAACAAATGCAATCTTATTTTACTACTGTTAATTTCCTGTTGTATAAAATAAGTTACTTATCCATAGTTGCATAATAGTATATGAATGTGAGTTAAGGCAATTAAGGCATGGACATTTTTAATTCACCTAAGTCAGATTACCTATTACATGTACTTTCCGTTTTTATCCGTCGTCATGCTTCATTGGATGTGTGTTATCAATAAGGCTGGGCTCTATTGATTGTACATGTTACATGTATAATGAAAGGTCATGAGGTTGGTAACCATTGTATTTATATAAGTCCTAGTGCCAAGCATCATACATGTATGCACAACATATCAAATCCATGCATTTTTCAGTTTTTGAGATGTAAGGGGTGTTTCAGACAAAGACTCCAGGTAAAGTGATCTTTAAGTGTAAATTGCTCTGCTCAGTAGGCAACACAAGAATATGTAGGTCTGTGTACTGTGATAAAAAAAAATGATTGTATCCAAGTTTAATTAAATTGTAAAATATATTATCTTTATTAGGTTGAAGTTCCCATAGAAGACAACAGAGAACATACAACAGACTCTCTCAAAAACCAGAAGTCTTCATGTACTGATGCTGTATGTAAAACTCATGTCTTGCAGTCAATATTTTGTTAATTTAAAGTGTTTTGAACCTTTCAAGTTGTATTCAACATGTATGGTATTTAAAAACCACATAATCAGTGATCTCATATGTACATAACAATGTATACTACATCAAGAAAAGTAAAGGGATAAAATTATGCATTTATAGAGGCTGTTTCAGAATAATTTCAAATTGTATATTTTGCCAATGATGAAATTTGAATCAGCAAGTTCTGCATGATCATTAAGACAGGCATTTAAAATTGCTTCATGCAGCTCTGACTGTAGAGTATTGAAAGGCCTAAAAAAAAGATATTAATTTCAGTATTTGGCTTTTATTTATGTGAATTATCAAATGAATATTCTTGCTGCAAATGTATGATTTCATTGCTATAACATTTCCATCATTTTTTTTTCTCAGCCTTTGAATGAAACAAATGATGAAGCATGGACTTGCAGACTCCGTACAAGACAGACAGATAATTCCATTTATGAAGACTTAGTACCGGTAAGTGTTGAATGAATTTAATGAATTTCATGTAAACACCAAAAAATCTGAAGAAATACTGTAGTTATACTTCTTCACATACATTTGCATTAGGAGAGGCAGTCAGACTGTAAAGTGCATCAATTAAAATTGTAAATGTCATGAGAGTAAAAACCTTCTCCACACCCATATGAAGAGATTAGGAAGTAGTGGCCATGAAAAAGAACCCCAAATTGTTACATGTGCTCAAGTGGGTTATGTGGATCACATGTCAAACAAATATATATGTTGCAAAAACTAAAATTTGCTGTCTTCAAAGTACATGTACATGCATAATATGCATGTATACATTGTAGTACATGTAGCTGTAATGTATTAATGTACATAACTTTTGATTTTGTAACAGAGTGATAGTCAAAGCAGCGCAGTTTGCAGCCAAAGTTCTAACTGGAGTCAGGAAGAGGAGGCACTTCCCCTTCAAGAAATTCAGTTGGCTGATGTTAATGCAGCCATCAACATCATAAGCCAAGGTCAAATTAGTCCTCTTCGCTCAAGACTAGGCACAGACTTGGTGGATGTTAAAGAACGAACTTTAAGGTGACTAAATTACACTAATGTTTTAAGATTTAACTTTTTTTCTTGGATGAAAATAATACGAGACCATCATTGTTTCCATGCACAATAACATTTGTTTAATTATATCCCCTGCAAACAATAATGGAGAGGGGTTATAGGAATCACCTTGTCCATCTGTCTTTGCTGGGCTTTAACTTTGTAATGGAGATTCAGTGATATCTCATACTTGGTATAAAGAATTGTTTATAACCTGAGGCTGTGTAATGAGTATGCCCCAAGATCATTCTACAAGTTCAAGGTTATTTGCAAAAAATGTACTGTCTACAACTTAGAAGTTGATACTTGACACAAAGATAGCTTATGACTTTAGGGTTGTCATAATCTAAGCAAAGGTCATTTTGACAATTTCAAGGTTACAGGCAGAAAAAGGTGTTAAATTTGTGTTTGATGTATAATTTTCTAATTAAGGAACATTAGTTCATTCTTCACACAAAGTTTAAATGTGTCTTGAAGTTATGTCCAAATTTACTCAAAGATTAGTTAATTGTGAGCATGCCCACAATGCCTCTGGTCTCATATGCACAGGTGTAGCTCTTGTCTATTTTGTGTCATGCACTCTTAACTACCTGTATCTTAATTGTTTTTGTAATTATTAGGTACTACAAAAGGAAAGCAGAAGAGACTTGTACAGCTCTGCTAGATGCGATTGCTCCTCATCAAGGACAAAGACTTAAGAGAATAGTTTTACCAAGTTCAGAATCTTCTGATGATGACCTTTTCAATGTTGTTGGTGAAATGTACCACAATATCAAAGATGCAAATTTGAAATGTCAACTTTTGTCCCTGATAGTACACAGGTGTTCTAAGGCTGAACTATTGACAAAATTTCCAGAGATTACAAAACATCAGATAGACAAAGCTAGAAGACATGCTTTTGTATATGGTCCTGGATCAGATGTTCAACTAAAAGCATCTTCTCAACACAGAGAGAGAATCAATTATGCTAAGTTACAACATGCGGTTGAATTTTTCAGTGACCCATCATTCAACGAGATTTCATCATACACTACAAGGAACCTAAAGCTAGATTCTGGAAACACTTTACTAATTCCTGATATAGTTAGGACTATGATCCATTCAAATTTGATCAAACTTTACAATGCTTATTGCACTAGTATCAACTTTGAGCCTCTAAGTGAGTCGACTCTATATGAAGTGCTAAATGCATGCAGTGCCTCAAAACGGAAGTGCCTGAAAGGACTTGATAACATTGCAGTTGATGGTTCGTCAGCTTTTGACAGTCTGAGCAGCTTAGTAGATAAGCTTGATGAACCTCAACAATGGAAAAAAGAAATGAAGGAGAAGCTGTTTAATGCACGACTGTACTTGAAGACTGACTACAAACTTCACATCAAGCGAGAGGATGAATGTGCTTTCCACTGCTTACAGTATGCACTGAGTGACCCCAAATCAAGCCTTCTTGGTGTTACATGTGATCATGAACATAACCAAAACTGCAGCAGATGTTATATATTTGGTGAGGCTGTGACAGAAATCCGTGAGGTCATCATAAAGACTCCATCAGAAGAGCAAGAGGTATTTTTGCAAGATTTAGAAATGTCCATTACCCAAGTAGAAGACTGGAGATCTCATATTGTAAGAACCGTGAATCAGGATGATGGAAGAATAGACGTTCTGCATGACCTGAAGAACAACGAAGTCCTAGTGATTTTAGACTGGGCAATGAAGTACTTGCCACAGATGTACCGGGAGAAAATGAAAGACTTCTTTGGTCAGAAAGGTGTACACTGGCATGTATGTGTTGCAGTTTTCAAGGATCAAAATGGAAGTTTGGTGGTAAGCTAATGTATTAATATTACTCTTATACTAAGTAATTAGCAAAGGTCTGATTGTCAGGGTTTTTTTGCCTAAAGTGTTAGATATACTTGTGTATAAAATGTGTATGGCATTTGAAAGTTTTGTTATTTATGTTTAGAAAAAAAAATGAAACTGTCTTACATTATAGGTCCATGTACCTTAAACAATTTTACTCTTTTGTACTTGTAGCACAAGACATTTACTCACATAATGGATTATGTGAAACAGGACTTCTTTGCTGTTCTTTCATTACTAGAACATACACTAGTAACCATTAAACAACATATGCCAAACATTATGGAAGCTTACCTGAGATCAGACAATGCTGGGTGCTACCATTGTGGGCAGATATGGCTCTCCATACCATCATTGTCAGAGAGAACAGGTATTTTGGTTTTTGTTTTAATTTCTGCACAGTATACAAATACATGTATATTGTACAATGAAAGCATCTTACATAGTTGTTGCTTTGGAATTGCTTTTTGGATGTTGTTTATTTTTAAGAAATGAGTGTTTTTCCTTGCTTTTTGGTAATCATGATTTCATCAATCTTAAAATAAGGTTCAAATGTTTAAATTTCTTTTTTGTAGTCATATATTATCTGTTTGAACATTATGCAAATGAAAGTCTTATGTCCTTTAAAAGAACCTTTGAGAATGTATATATATACATTCATGTATATAAAAGCATTGAATTGTTATTTTTGGAAAGATGAAGTATTATAAGTGCAATGGTGTGTGCAAACAAACTGAGTAACTTTCTAAATAAAAGCATAATTTATCTTAACCTTTTGACCTTCTGTACATGTTATGGTGTTTAGAATGCTTTCCACACATGTTATAAGCAAAATACATGTACATGTGTAATGTAAATGTACTGTAGTTATTAATATTATAAAAAAAAATTATTTGTGACTGTGTATTTTATTATTTTAGGTATTACTGTGAAGCGTTATGACTATAGTGAAGCACAGAGTGGAAAGAGTTACTGTGATGCTAAAATTGCTCATATGAGGTCAAAGATGAGGATATTTTCTTCAGAAGGTCACAATATATGTACAGCAACCCAAATGAAGGAAGCAATTGATAGTGGAGCAGGAGTAAAGGGAACTTGCATTGCTGTTGTTGATGTTGATGTCACCAAACAAGAAGTCACAAAACATTCATGGAAGGGAGTGAGCTTCATATCGAACATAGAGTTCACATCAACAGGAATTAAGACATGGAGGGCCTACGGAATTGGAGAGGGGTGCTTTAAGGACACAGAGAGTCTTCAGAAACTAGGACAAACCCAGTCGGCTACCTGTCTGAAAATCATCAGCGACTTTAACTATCCCGAGAACCATGGTAAAATTCATCTCAAGACACCAAATACAGATGATGAATCAGGATCACATGATCGGTCTGATAGCATATCAAATGACGAGGAGGAGTGCGAGAACGAACCTACTGGAATGAACTCTAAATTGTTCTTTTGTCCTGAATATGGATGTGTGAAGTCATATCAGACTTTTGGTAAACTTAATGAGCATCTGCTCATTGGGAATCATGTGTTCAAAAAATTGTCAGAATCTTCAAGTGATAAAACAAAGAAACTATGGGCAGAAACGTGCAACAGTGTGCTGACAACTACTCGTCCTAGAGTTGAACATGAACCAGAGGCTTCAGACAGTGTGGATTTGCCAGTTCGAGGATGGGCTTTGAAGAAAGAAAAAAGATACAGCAGATTCTCTCAAAAAGTGAAGGATTTCTTGACTGATTTATTTAAGAAAGGAGAGGAAAGTGGTAGAAAGGAGAATCCCACAGCTGTTGCATTAGAGATGCGGAATCTGGTGGAAGATGGAAGGAAGAAGTTTTCACCGTGTGAATGGCTACAGCCAAGTCAAATTTCATCCTTTTTTTCACGACTTGCTGTAAATTCCAGTCAAGCAAATGTGATTTGTGCCGAAAAGCTTGGATTAGATGACAGTGACTTGCTGAGTGTTCTAAGTGAACTTCAAAATGCAGAAGTTTTTCAAAATATCACTTGAACCTAGTTCATACTTGTCAACACAAATCACATTTGTTTGAGTCAAGTTTACATCCTAAGATATTTATATGGCATATCCATAACATAGTGTGGTCAAACTTAGTAATGCCATGTTGTTGATTTTTGTTTTGGATGTTATTTTCCCTTAGGCTTCTGCTGTGAATTTTGTACATCATCATTAGAAAATCGTCCATTTTATCTGACCCGATCTGAAAGCTCTATTGTGTTTTTCTGAGCAAATTTTGTTTGGAGTTGATGGTTTGACCTCTTCTCAAAACCACTGATGTAGAATCAAATTTGGTTAAATAAGGACCCATGGAGATAGGGTGGAGTCTTAATAGAAAATAAAACATACAGGATAAAAATCTAAATGGAAGACAGATAAGAACTTAGTATATAAGTTGTTTCTGAATGCTAGACTTTTTCTCTTTAAATTGTTGTTTTATTCTCTGGTTGATTGTTAAGGCCCTTAGGCCTCTTGTTTGGGATTGCATCAAAAGGTAAAAATAAACAGCCTTCTATTAATTTTGAGGTCAATGTAAATGGTAATTCCTATATACCAGTAATAATATATGTTTACTCATGACATCTGTATTTTTCTAATCTTTTGTAATTAAACTTTATGCAATAATGCTATACAATTTGCATAAGATCTCTATTAGGCAAAAAGGTCAATGTCAAATGTTGCCATAGCAACCAATAATGTCACTTATTTATGATTCAAGACTTTACTTTTGCTCTGTATATCATTTCTTTTTTAATTTATTGGAACTATCAATTAATAAAATAATTCTGTTAAGGGGATAGAGGATTATATTCAGAATGTTTAATGTTATAAATTGTCGAAATACGTTAAAAACGCCTTTTTTCCCCCAAAGTGTGTTTCATCAAAAAACGGAAAACGCAGAATTTTTATTTGATAATTTACATATCCTAAGGTTACAGTTTCTGAATTCATCAATGAAATTATACACACTGATTGCTTTTTCATGAATTTCCACTTAAAAGTAATTAAAATTTAGGCATTTTTGAGAATTGCTCAACTGGGCTATTTATAGATTTCAAGAATCAGTATTGCTTAGAAACATTAAAAAAAATCAAAACTTGAATTGTTGAAATAAATACATTTTTTATTATAGTTTTTGAAAATAACAAAAATTTCTTTATGAAATTTGCAGTGATTGATGGATTTTGTGTTGAAAATACAGTAAAATTGTAATTTTCCTGCACATTTGTTTGTTCTTTCATCCAAGAATGATATCCAGTTGGTTACCATAGCAACGATTAACAATGAAAAAAAAAGTTATGTTCAAAGCTCAAGTCTGTGAACATACATTACATAAAAATGATCAAATACATTTTTCATCATGCACATGTGCCACCCTCTGCCTGAATCTTACATAGAACAGTACTTAAATATTTTTAAAATTAAAATTACTGTCATTAAAGAATGAAAGGAAGTCATTTTCGTTCATTAAAAGCGAGCTGGGGTTTTAGACATCTGATTAATAAAATAAACAGTAACCTTAGAACTATTTTAACAAGAGCTTGGACTTTGGTTAGTTGTGTCAAACAGCAATGTGACGTAGGCCTGTCTATTTCATTGCTGGCCACTCAGCCATGGTTCTTTGAAATCAACAAGATTTGTCTGGCTTTTGAGCTAAGACTACGCAATCGGTGCATATTTTGCTTGAAAACGCGTCATTTTTAACTTGTTTTGACGCAAGAAAAAGATAGCTACATTCAACCGAAAGTCAAAGGACTTATTAAAATGGTTCTACTAAAATTACTTCACTTATTGCAACTGATCACACCTAACATCTTGGCACAAAAAATCATCTGCATTCTGTAGAATCATTTATTTAAATCCAAATACTAATATTCAAAAGTCAAATTCTTCTTCGCTCAAAAATGTAAAATAAACATGTACTAAAAATGGTCCGGTTATCTCCCCTCGTCATATACAACTTACGAGTGCGTCACATCTAAACGTACGTTTTATATAGAGCTTACAGAGAAAAAAAAATCTTCAAAATCTATGTGACCTTCAGTGTTTTTTAAAAAAAAAATCTCATTTATATTCTTATATCAGCATTAATATAGAATGTATGTTACATACACTGGGAAGTTTTTTGTTGAAAGATAAAGAAGATAAAACTTTCAGGTGCCAGTTTTTTTAACAGAATATAAAATATGAATGTAGAAACCATTTCATTCAGAATAAAAGTCGGCAGTCCTTTTTTATCCGCAACTTAATGTGAAAATCACAATTTCATGCTGTTTTGGATCATTTTTCAAAACACTTTCTATCTTGACTTGTGAAATGAATGAATAATACTCCCAGCAGAGTGCTCCTATATCGTTACACTGTGGCAAATGAAAAATGATTCCCTTTTAAGAGAATTTGCTCGCTTGTGAATATTGGAGCCTGTTAAAAATTGAAATTTGAACATTAATTGTACAAGCCGATCGAGTTAGTCATAAAGGGGATAATCCTTCAAACTGTATACTTCTCAAATTGTATTTTTAAATAAAGATTGAATCTGGACAAGTGGGCGTGTCAAAACCTCCCGGGGCGACGCGCATCGGGGGTCATTCATGGCCACAACAAAAACATGTTTTCAACATCAATTATACTGAATTCGTCAATTTTGATAGTCTATTTTCCCTCTAAAGACGCGTACATAATGCATTTAGTGTATTTAAAGCGTTCAGAATTTCGAGGCGGTGTAGAATAGCCGGGGTACAACAATGGCGGGTTCGGGAGGCGAACACTGCGCCTAATGACGTTCTCATTACAATCGTCTATTCTGTTCCTTTCATCGTTACCGGGGTGACACTTTTTTCATCAATTAGTCCAGTCTTTTAGTATGGGGATAGGTATCATCGACAGCGAATTGTGATTTTCAATTGAATGCCAAAAGAATAAGAGTTGTTTGTTACTCTGCGGGACTCCTCGGGAGTTTACTTATTCTTCGTGTGAAACAGCAGGAATCAACAGCTATCTTGCACTTGGCAATTAAAGAAGCATAATTATAAAGATTTGATATAAAGAAAAATTGGCGCAATTAAATGAATCCAAACCTTCCATCCTTCATGCATTCAAATGAATTTATGAGTTTTTCAATACGTATACGTAAGGTTTCATTGGTCTAAGAAAGTGCACTTTTAGAAGTTTGGTGCTACAGATATATACATGCACATTTAGTTCAAAATGGCAAAAACAATTTCAAAACCTCATTTGTTGCGAAATTTGTAGCAAGCATACCTTTTAAAAAAGGAGCCATAAACAGATATGAATTCATACACCCACAGTGAAAAACACCAATAAAACTTAATTTGCTGCGATTTCAGGAATTATACTATGTAGCAAGCATACTATTCGACAAAAAGAAGCTATTTATGTGCAAAGTGTTCTAAGAAAATCATCACACAAATATCCTCTCTCACAGACTCCACATCTGGCCCACTATCTCACGAATCAGACAGATGGTTGGCTTTGACACTCTGTTGGTTCTGATATAGGAGGAAAATTTCTATGGCATATGTATTTATTTTCATAAGTTTAACGTGTTTGTTTTTGCACTAAATTTGATAATGTCGGATGTTGCACTCAAAACGGTGCTAGACCATATGCAAAGTCAGTCTCGCTCGCTTCTCGTTGCATATATATAAACGCTTTTCTTACAGAATGGAAACTTGGGCATATATATATAATTCCGGCTGATCGCTAAAGAACAGACCACAATGACTAATGATGATTTGCAGTTTCGTAAAAAAAAGTTTTAGGTTGAGTTGGACCTTCACGAATTGTTTTAGTTTTCCCGAATTTCCTGAAAAAAGTCTTGAGTTGAATTAGACCTGTACAGAATTGTTAGTATTCCAGAAAATCGCCTGAAATTTTCCTGAAAAGCTCCCTCCTCTGTATCTTTGTTTTTCGATGAAGGTCAAATGTGTTTGGAACCAATTTAATGCCCACCTTCTAAGAAGAAGACCAACAGAAACGTATTTCATCATAGAAATAAATTATCACCGGCATCCTGAATACATTAATCTTGTTGAAAGTGATCCATCATTTTTCATAAATCAGAGGAATATATCGTCCGGTAAATGGGAATGGAATCACCATTCTTGTCCCATAAACTCGCCACTAATTCATTTCACAGGTTTATATGTTTTATGAGAAGGATGGATGGGCAAAATTCTCATCTACGGGAATTTATTTCAACAGATCAAATTCTGCAAGCATTTTGGTCCGATTTTCAAGAAAATTTTCAAAGACTTTTCAGTGAAGGTCAAACCTTATTCAAGACGTTTTCATCTAGCTACGAAACCGCGAGAGTCGGTGGAAAGAAGCGAGTGAAATAACAGTTTATATAATTTTACCTGTTGTGTTGATACTTAAGAATTCACTAAACCGAAAAGTTTACAATTAAAAAAAAGAACAAAACCTCATGATGAAAAGGGCATGCTATACATTGTAGATATCCAAAGTCAATTAAGAACTTTTTTTAATTTTAAGATTTCAATTTCTTGGTCCATAAATCTTTCATCTGAAATCATACCAGTAATTGTATAAATATAATATAACATTTTTTTTTTTTTTGCGGTCAAACAAAGAAAGATATCGCCGAATATTTCCCATATCCCACCCGTCAAAAACTGTCATAAAAGTCAACACAGATAATATTAAAAGCCCAGCTGTGTACACTAATAAACTATTACAGAACAATCCGGCAGTATTCGATCATTACATGTTGTGATAAAAAGACCACCTTTTTGTTGACAGAGAGGTCTAAAGTTAGTGAATAATGATGTTCTGATAAACCGAGGTTATATAAGTATACATAGCTTTTTTCCCCCAAAAAAACAGAAATCATTAGTAAATCGCATTATAATGATTTCTTTTATATATACTGTGTAAATCAGTTCAGGAGCAAATCAATAATGCGTTTCATTTCTTAGCTACGCATGATATCATCTATTGTTATTGCTTGTTTTGCTTTAGTTTGCATGTTTTTTTTTACTTTGGTCTAAAATAAAATATATATAAAATAAATATTTTTCAATTAAACAATATTATGCATTCATGAAAATATTTGTGGGCAGGTAAAATTGCAAATTTATGATATACATGTGCAAGATGCGCAGAGACTACCACCCCTAGAATCTTTAAAAGAAAAGTTTCAAACCAACTGCTATCATTATATACATGCATGTATTACAAATATCTGTTCTTTTACGCGCAAAAGGTACTTTTATCCTTGTTGGCACTGTACATATCTATCGCATCAAATATTTGAGTGCTATTTATGTTCCCGCTAATCTTACAAAAGATACCCAGGAAATAAGAACATGCTATTTTTAACTGATGATATCCATCCGAAGAGAGACAATGAGTGCATACTTTGCACTATACACATTATTTGTCCGCCCATCACTCATCACCGGAAAAACCTACAACACATGTCGACCCCCGATAACCCCTAAATCTTGGACATACTGTTACATAGGTGTATGTAATCACGAGCTTAGTTCTACTGATCTTAGTACTTATAATAATATATATGAGATTCGGGGTGGGGTAACTACAATTTTCTAATATTTTTGTAAGAATTAAAATTTCAATGCCTTATCAATGTCCATTTAAATGTATACGAGAAATATAAAGAAGGAGGCAGAGGAAAGTAAAAGCTGTATAGAAGATTTTTTGTTTGATGTTTCACATCTATTCGAGATTATTTGTGAAAATCTACATATTGAGTCAGAGGACTTCAGATTATGTTCTTTAATTCAGTGACATACGGTGGGACGATCCGAACCCTCGACTTAAGGATTAGATCTATCTGACATGCATGCATGACGCCAGAACGGAAGTAGTACCTCCGATCTGCCTCTGTGTCTTTGTTGCAAGGACGCAATTTGAAAAAAAAATCACTGTTATAATAAATTTCACCGTAGATAACAAAGAAAAATTCGTCACAACAAGTTTACGATAAAAATGAATTGGTTCGGTCTAATTGCCCTTAGAGTGATTTAGTTATGTCATAAACCGTTTAATACGAGCAGAATATACGGTGTCTGCCACAGTAGGCAGAGAAGAGACTACGTGGAAGAGGTGACGCATCAACTGTGAGGCTTTTTATGAAGACATAAGCGACCACCGGCATGGCGGTCCTAACTAGACAAGTTCCGCTAGAGACTGCTGGGAAACCATGGCGAGTCTTTTCCTTGCTGTGCTGGAATTCGTGCTAAAATAACAGGGACCGCGTTTGGCGGGTAATATGAGGGTAATTTTCTCTCTCTGTCCCAGTGTGAAGGCACTTTGCTTTGTCCTTTTATAATAATAAGTGTCATTGCGCGTATTTCATGTCGCTTAGGTCCGTCAGTGATTATGGCACGTTTTTGTTCTGGTTAATACACTACTCCCGGTGCTAATGCAGAGGCTGACAGGACCCTTCCGGAAATGTCCGCAGACAGGAAATGTTGATTTTTCCGAACTTATAATTCGACTAGACCTTCAGAGAGCGATCTCGAAATGTTTCTGTCGCACGACAAGATTATTAACTTTCTTAACAATGTTTCTTTATCATTTAATAATGTATGGCAGATATCACAACCAAATTTTCAATAACAGACAAATATATATGAAGTCTGACGAGTTTCGAGCGTCATTTATATTGTTTCATCTACCCTTTGATATTCATTCTTCTTATCAGAACCCGAATAACGAAATATATATCCAAAAACGAATTCAATCAAAAGCATAAAATCTTCATTAAAAAACCTTCATAAGAGCATTCGTTTGACAACCATCGGACACCAAGAAAGGAATTTACAATACTCTCGATATAGAACATCATTATCGTTCTAATCACATTTCTTGACACTTTAAAAAGCTAATTCTGAGATAGAGCCTGCAATGTGTGGGTATTTTTTCTATTTACTGATTGATAGTTTGGAGTACTTGGCACCTTTGGGGGTCTCAATCGTACAGGTGCGCGGTCACTTGGAAGAGCCTCGGGTGTTTAAGACTCAAGGGTGAAATACTAAGTATAAAGCTATTCTGAGCTTTATTAAGAACACTTGACACATTACACTTTTCAGTGTTAAAATAATATTTTGCCTGGTCCCCCATTTAGGCTTTAAATTAAAAAAAATGTTAGCTGGGACTCTTCAGTCTCAGTTTTGCCTGAAATTCAAAGTGTAGCATCACTCTTGGTTGTGTTTTGTGGTTGGAGAGGGCCCACTTTGAGCTTCTGACAGCAGCAAAACTCTCTTCTACAATTAACAGCACAAACCTCTGAGCAAGGCCTACCCATGTTCTATTCAAAGCAAACCCTTAATTAGCAGGTCCAACGCAAGGGCACTGGACCGGCCAGGTACCCGTAATTCCGTCCGCCTCCAATGATGAGTCATCATGGGTAGAACTGCAGTTCCCTTGTGAGAAAAGGCTGGAATCTACTGCTCTCCGGGGCAAAACCAGATACCCTACAATGTACAACCGTCATTAGGTGGATGACAGTTTTATCATGGACCGCAGATAATGACGAGTACCCGACTGATATTTGAAATATTTCTAGTATTGATGTGACGTCCTTACTGTGTTCAGTTCTGCTCGTTACATATTTTGTTGTATTTGATCAGGCAGATAACGGGCTCTGACCTTAGTCAGACCTACGTGAGGAAATATTACCTCCATCTAGGCCCTGATGCAGGTGTTAGTCGGGGGTCAAGTTGCGTGTGTACATGTATTTCTACTGTTGCAATGACTTTGTCTGAAGTTATTGGGGGTTTTTTTTTATCCTAAGGTTGACCTATATCTTGTGACAGTGCGCATACATCTGACACCGACCCCTCGGGTTTACCATGACGAGGGATTTTGGTTTCCTTTGTATTAAGATAGGTTTTTTTGTGTGAAACCCGCTATTCACTCAGGTGGTGACAATACTATCACATGCTTGTGATGAAATTCATAAACGGCCATGATACGTTTGTGCATTTTCAGCTGAGCTTGTTCACATTTCTGTGGAAAAGATCTCTGAATACCATATGCTTATGGACAAACCGAATCTAACACTATTATATAATGGCGCATGTGTACCAAATGTTACGTTTCTTTAACATATTTTGTACATTTTATCCCAGTTCTGTATCTAGTACATTCAAATGCCTCAATGGTGATTTGCTGTTTCTTCCTCGCTTCTCTCTGATTAAAAAAATTTATATAAATTTGTCATGTATTATTGTTTTCATTTGTTATCGAATTTGCTATGGCATTTCAACGATTTGATTCTAAAATACATTTGATTTCGCTCATCCAACTATAGAAGGTCCTTTGTTTGATTCGATGGTTCCAAAAAACACCAAACGTATTTGTTTTCGCATGATCATAGTCCAAGAATACTATCGAAAAAAAATGTTCCTTTGAGTTTTTGGTAAGAGGACTGTCAAATCAGAATTAACTGTAGTATTTTGAAAAAGTACATATCATTTCTCATGGTCAAACATTGATTTTGGAAGTCGCAAGATTCGATGATGCAAGCATGCACTTTAAGTGTAAATGCACCAGCAATTCATTGGGGTTATAAAAAGAAACAAATGTCAGTTTTAATTTCGAAACTCAACTTATCTTATAGGATTTTAAGTAAGACATTCTAAGAAAAAACTAATTAGGCCTTCTGGTATAGAATGCCATAGGAAACAACTTTTTCCCGATTAATGTCATGCCCATCATCAATTAACGAGTGGAGAAATAATAAAACTTCAGTTTGTCAATAAGATTTTTTATTCACGTATATATACCACCATATAAAAAACTTCACAAACTGATGATCAAAACACCAAAGACCTATTTAGCTATGTAAATTCAACAGAAAAATAACTTAAATGTCCCTGATATATAAGTCACATTTATGTCACGAATATTGCATAATGGGCATTGGATGGAACGAAGAAAGGGAGGCAATGCTGGAAAAGTGGGTGTGGTCTTTACTCCCGGGATTCACAGATGTCCGAGGGTGGCAAACAAACCAGTCGTTCATTTTTGGAACTTCCGGTGGCGGATGAATGTTATGATCCAAATGTGATGCGCCGGATATGGTATTGATATCCGGTTTTCTATCGACGGTCTGATCGCTCATTGCCGGGGATTTGGCGGAGTGATCCGCGGACGGAGTGGTTCGGTTAGTGCTCTCGCTACACACGGACACCTCGTCAGAGTCCTGGCGCTCCATCGTTGGGGAAACATCGCCATGGATCTTCATGTGCTTCCGGAGAGAACTTGGATGCGTGTAACTTTTCTCACAACCCCGAACCCGACAATTATACGGCTTATCACTCGTGTGGACATGGGAATGCTTTTTTCTGTCCGAGCTGTTTGCAAATCTGCGATCACATCCGTCAAACTCACACTTAAACGGCTTTTCACCTACAAAAGAGAGAATAAACCATGTATACAACTTATCACTGCAGGTCACGAAAATCCTTTTTACCATTCAGTAAAAACTCTTCTTATTGAACTATTTGTGCCATATCAATATCTACCACTTATACCATAAAGAAATATCATTGAATTTACAAAGATAAAAACCTGTTATAATATTATGATGCACACTTTTGTTAAGCCTTGTAATTGACGTTCATGGCTCGACTTGTTGTTTTTTTTTAATCTCTTAAACTGGTTTATTTTTGAAAATCATAAATCACAACTGAAACTCTAATAAAGCAAATGTATTTTTTAAAACTATTTTGTTCTTTCTTTCTTTCTCTTTAATTTTTTTTTTATGTACAAGGCTTTATAATTTTGTACGTAAGATCTACTACATGGAAGAGGAAGATACGTTGATAAGTTAGAAGTTTTTAAAAGTTGGATTTAAAAAAAGTAAAAAATAGTTAAGTTTTCTGGCTCTAGTTTTAGAGGTATTTATTAAGAATACACTGTATATCTTGACAGAAAAGACAAAGGAAAGACAAAAAAGTCAGTGGAGGTTAGTTAAGCTTGTTCCGTATTTTTTTTTTTACCATGTTTAGACCCCCACAAGACATCGAACCCGACTTATTATCCCTAACGGTGCTAAACCCGCTGCTTGAGTTAAAACTACATTTCCCGAGAAATCGGATTGGTGACGTTTTTGTTGACATTAGCTCCTTAATTCGCCGAGAAACACCGCTGTGCAGCTGCAGCTAGTAATCCCCGTTGATACCACATAACTTGGTCTTCAAATGGTAGAGAAAAGTCGTGCAAATATTCGACTTCTTTGTGTCGCGTACTATTTAGTATAGATCTAGTTTCATTCATTATTTTGTTTATTTGTTTATTTTTGCACTCGGAAGTAAAATATAGAAAAATATATAATATTTGACATGGACTGACCTATGAAGTGTGAGATATTTTTTCTCTGAAATTGGAACAAAAATATAAAATTACATGATAAGAGAGAGAGACTGACTATATATATAATGAAGTAGAAATATTTTTTTAATTAGAGGCATACTATGTGTTGTACATTAATCAATTCTAATTTCTGTTCAACCAGATAAAGTAAATCTTTTTTCTTTTTAATTTTTATGTTCGTTTAAATTTCTTTTTTTTTTAAATACTGGGTTTTTTGGTTTTTTTTTTTAAAATCAATATTTAAATTATTCAGATTTTTAAAATCATTCTATAAAAATATAAATTGATTACATTGTTGTCGAAGACATAATTTATAGATAAAATGAATCAATGCCAGTTTTAAGAACTTCTTAATTCAGTAACGAGCTGGAGCAAAATAATGTTACTAGTATAGGAATTCTGAAGTACATTTATTTTAAAAATCAATTTAAAAATACTTAAAACTTTATCTACATGTATGTAAGAGTTATTTAGAAGAAATGAATTTTATAGTAATTAGGGGTTTTGCTATACTTTCTTTAAAAAAATATAAGGAAAAAAAGAATTATAAATAAGTATACCACAACTTAAATAACTCTTTTATTCATAAATGATAATTTGCTTTTTAAAAATGATGATATGGAGAATTTTACGCTTGTCAAAAAAGCTTAAGTTTTAATAATGACAATTCATATGCAGAAAATAAAGAATCAAATATAGAACTACAGATGTATGACTTTTCTTGTGTTAATTAAAGACATGTTCATAAAAATAAAAAATAATATATTTCTCCATAATAATTGAATATAACTCCATTTACGGGTATTTGATATAGAAAAAAAAACTCTGTTCTTTTTATATAGATATATTTTAATAAAAAGAAAATAAAACAGAATAGGGGAGGGAGAGGTGAGTATTATTGGATCAAGCTTTGCGGCTATCAACGGCTCGTTAATCTTATTAAGGGTTAGATTAGCCTTCTAATGATTTCTTAACAGCCCCTCGGGAAAGTCGATGTACGTTTATAACGTAAATTTATTGCTGATACTGTGGTAAGGAGACTTTTCTAACACCCCATTCAAGATGGTCAGCATCCTGCCTTAAGGAAGCGAGAAGGAAGGTCTGGCAATTTCAGCATTTCTCAAAGGTGATGGATTTACTACGTCAAAATGATTTTCCAAATCAGGTTGGGGGAAATAATTGATTTGTTATGATCCAAGAAAGTAGAAGCCAATTAGGCCTTTTGGTTTTAAGCCTTTCATTATCGAATGTTATTACGCGACAAACCAAGGAGGTAAAAAGTCACGATTACAAAGTAGGTAAAGCATTCATAATGCGTATATCAGACATTGGAACTCTTCTATCGATTGTTTTTTAAATACTATAGATCAAAGAAGAGAAAGAAAAATCTGTCAAATCGCTCTCGTATGAAAGATGGAGGACCGCGGTTCCCAAAGAGGAGGTGGATGTTTGAAGGACAAAAAATAATGTATTTTCAATACATAACGCTTCATAATGACCTCTTCAGATGCCAATAGGGAACCCTCCCTCCATACAATTCTCACGGAGGGAGAATTCTCCTTTGTATTTCAACATCTGTACGTATTCCCCCCTTAGCGTATGTCTTTAAGCGGTTTTCGAAAATAAAGTTTGTAAAAAAAAAATATTAGAAGGTCCATTTTCAAAGCTAAGATTGTGGGAACTTGGAATGTTCAAAGCTATAGTAACGATCTCTTCTTTTTCTATTCTCGGACACGTGTTGATTTTCCTTGGACCCTCGCGCTCGTGCATCGTGCAAAGCGGTTGCAGGTGATGTACTTTCTATCTCACACCTGTCAGAGTGCCTACTTGTTTTTAGGAAATAATAAAATCTCAGTAAGTACTGTAAATATTTTGACTGGCTCCCACACCGGCCTTGCAATCGTTCAGGGAAAGAGGAGGAGAGACATGTGGTGTATATTATCTAGTCAAAATAAACTCACTTGAAAATTGTCAATGTCAAAATGAAATAGAAGCACAGGGCTAATTGGAGCTTTTAGAAGTGCGAACGTCACTACAGAAGGGCTATTTAATCACTGATTTATCTGATATCTTCCTAAACAATGGCGGTATCTTTAAATTATCTATAGCGAACGAGATACTAATTGAGAAGCTATTCTATCACCTGATAAAATACTATTGAAATCCAGTTTTACTCATTGTACAAAAAAAAAAATACAAAACAAAACATTGAATATTCGTAACCTATAAAAATACTTTAAAAACGTGTATTATTTAATAATAATGATTATGACCATATATTTATTTTACAATTTAATAATAATTTGTTACAGCTGGACAATGTATTTTACATAAAAACGAAAAACTAAGATATATATTTATGCGGTAGCGATTAAAAATAAAACCCTTCTTAAGCCATATTTTATATATTGTATGAAACTAGGAAGAAAAAAGAAGACAACTACTAGGTTTGCTTTTAAAAATAAAAGTAGCACTTTATACTCTAAAATAGAGAGAGAGAAGACGGTCATACATAGTCTGATATATTATATGATCATTTTGTACTTAAATTAATCTTGTGATTTATTTAAAAAGTTACAAAATAGATTGATACTGCAATTTTATCAAGTATTGTCTAGTTTGGATACATAGAAAATACAAACCTGTGTGTATTCTCTTGTGAATCTTTAGGTTTTCACTTCGAGCAAACACTTTTCCACATCCCGGAAATGGGCACGGGAATGGTTTTTCTCCGGTGTGGACCCGGATGTGATTGACGAGCTTGTACTTTGCCTTGAAAGGTTTGAATTCTCGTGCACACTCCTGCCAATAACACGTGTGATTGGTCTGTTCTGGACCGCCGACATGATCTATAGTAATGTGGTTCACAATCTCATGCATTGTGTAAAATACTTTGTTGCACGGCTTCTTGGGGTCCGACTGTTCCGGGTCCACCCACAGGCATGTTCTCTCCTGTTTAATGGTTGGTCTTCCGATGTACGGAAGGAAGAGTCCCGGACCACTTTGTAACATGTTCATGGGGTTCATAAACTGCTGCTGGGCATGTTCATATTGATCTATCCTACCCGAAGCATTGAAGCTCATTTGGTCACTACGTCCATACATATCCCCTCCGCTTGACGGCATATTGAAATACCCGGATTGTGAATGCACATGCTGATGACGTGGGTTGTGATATGACGACACATCGGGACGGAGTCCCTGGTAAAGCACGTGCGGGGAAACCTCCTGATGATGCTGTGGCGGGAATCCGGACGAAGCCGGAAATAGCATCCCGGAACGAGCGGAAACGTTCCCATCATTAGCTGACAGTCCGAATTCAGATCTCCTTATCAACAGATCTCTAGACGCTAAGTTCCCGACGTTGGAATAGGACACAGGGTATCCACTAGACTGGGAATTGTAGTAGTTATACTGTTGGTTTTGTAGCATTCCGCTGTCAGGGTAGCCCACCCCGGGGGTCGAAAGATGCTGGGATTCTCCACGGTCCACAAAAGAACTCAGCATAGTCTCAAAGTCAATTGGTTTGTACGACTCACTCGTTTAACTTTATAAAGCAAATACACGATTGCAAGAAAAAAGTTAAACAGTTTCTTAACAATTAATCAGTTGCACTTTTAACCACCAATGTCTTCTTTTTTGAAGTCCAAAAAGTCCACAAGTTTGCAACAAGGTAGGAATCTACATTCCGCTATATTGGTAGGATATTTTGTCAGTAATGAAATATAATGAAAACATCTTAAGGATAAACAGTCGAACAGTGCGTCAGGATATTTAATACGGTGTGCGAGTTACCGCGTTGTGTTTTGAGACCTGTATGTTTGCGCTGTTGGAGACTTATCAAACTGTAGCTCCGCCCCCTTCCTTCCGTCATTGGGTCTCAATATCAGTGTGAAATCAATAATAAAGTAATCAGCGCTTATACAAACGACGGGGATGAACAAGGTGTAGATATAATTTCATTACAACTTTTCCTCGCTACTCAGTTGTGCGTTCCAGTAAGCATATTTGAGTTTTTTTCAATTAGGTAAAATTGCTTATAAATTCTATTTTTTTTACGTATTTACAGGTAAATACATCGAAAAAAAATCTACCTTATATTTATAAATCAATTTAATCAAATTTACCAAAAAAGTTGTATTATTGTGATGTGTCCAGGTAATTTTTTTGTTTTTTAACATAAAATAATTATATTGTTTAAATAATATCTGTCTCATAAATTTTTAATATATCTTTTAGTAAAATGTTACATGTAATTTGTAAACTTATTGAAAAAATCATTTAAATATAGGTAAGGTTGGAAGAAATCGACCTTTGCGTGTCTCATCGTAGTCCTATTAACACATGATTTCTTTTTCGCCATGTTTACATAAAGAAAAGTGCACTATTCCAATTAAATATTTTTTACCGCCAAGATTCTGAGAGAGAGAATGAAAAAATTTCGTAAAATATTGATGGGGCTGGAACTGATTATAGCTCCGCAAGCATAATTAGCCCGGCCATATGAAAACGGCCGGCATTCGTTCTGCAAGCGACATGCGGTCATTTAGATAGAGCAATGTCATAATTTCTCTAATGTGCGCGGGTTGGGGAGAAACTCTAAGCCTGATGATATTCTGTTTAGAAATGCAACTGAGAAAAGTTATTAAGTTTGAAAACCGGCGAAATCTCCGGTTCCTTCATAAATAAAATCGCAGACATTTTATTATCAGAGAGTAATATTAATACTCGACAACAGGGTGTATAGGTTGTTATTTTTATATGCTCACCCGATCCATTTTCTTGCACATAAAGCATTAAAGAGGAATCAAGTGTTTCGCGCAATCTAAGCTTCTAAATTATCTTGTTCCTCCTCAGTTTTATTTCGGTTTCAACATAACATTGTGCAAAGAGTTTAAACTTTAAACCTCCGCTTGTTATTTTTTCTTGTTTATAAAAATTTTTTTAAAAGAATTCTAAACTTTTAAGAATTCATAACAAAACATTATTTCTTTTAATCATCATATTTAAAATATTTTTGAAATTTCAAATGTTTTCGAATTTTAAACATAATAAAATGTCTTCCCTACATATCAAATCGGATACTATTATTAGTATTAGTATTTCTATATGCATGCACAGCAAAAAACAACTATGAATGAAAGTACGCGGAAATTACATGTCAACCTGTTGGCGGATTTAACTGACCCTTTTATTCATTAATTTTTTTTGGTACACCTTAAAAGTATAAAACTCTTTATACTATGTACCAACTTTTACACTACTTTGAAATAAAACCGAGAATTCCAATAAATGTAGCAGTTTTGTAGAATTATTTAACGCGTTCTATTTATCTTAAAGGACAATTGTATTTCAGTAACTGATATTCTTTAATGGATAACAATTAATTCAAATAAGCTTAATTTCAAGTGTTTTTTGGTGAAAAAAAAATTATGACATACCTTAAGCTTATTTAAAGTGAGTATTAACAAGTATATAAACAAGTTATATTCAATTTTTAATAATCTTTTTAAGAGGTTACTGAAGTAATTTGTATACCTACGTTCAAGAAAGTGTCACTTTCAGCTTATTCTTCCTGGTAAAAGAAACATCACAGCATACTTAACACGAAACAAATTAAAAAAATAGAAACTGTATATTCAAGCTGTTGATAAAGGCATGTTAAAAATATCACTATATACGCTCATTTTACAGTCTAAAAAAATTGAAATAAATATATATACATTGTGTATGTAAAATGACAAGATTTAAAAATAGTGGAGATATCAAAAACAAAAACAAACAAAACAAACAAAAACAAACAGTACAAAACAAATAACATTCCATATTTATGATTACAAGAAAAACTTTACCCTTCATAGTGATTTGAAAATCCTTCCGTTTGTTTATCGTTGTTGAAACATGAATATATATATATATATATATATATATATATATATATATATATATATATATATATATATATATATATATATATATATATATATATATATGGATCAGTCAAATAATTATATTGTTATATACTGCAAAATACTAAATGAAAAAACAAACCCATGATTAGGTGATAAAGATGGTTCAAAAAACTGGGTGAGGCATTGTTATCGATTTTACACCATCTTGTCACTGTAAACAAAAATCAAATCTTGAAAAATAATTCCGTAAAAATCTTATCTTATGCGCAGATGTTTGTAATAGAGTCCATACAATTGTCTCTTTCCTAAATTTGAATTAAAGCACACCATATTTAGTAACTAGTTGATAACGTGCACGTATTTCCGTTTCCGTTTAAAATTTAGCAATGTCTGTTTACCGGAAGAACACAGTGAATTTTATAGTTTATAATTTATGAGTATTGAACCTTGAAAAGGTTATTGTCATAAATTTTAAAATCTAAAGCAAATTTGATTAAAAAAAATACACTTGTAAAATACATTAAGTAGTATACATTCTGGATATAATGGAAAGAAAACACTCCATTCCTTCAAAATCAAAAGAAAAAATTGAAAAACTAAGACATGATTTTATTTGTGATAAACGTTTGATTGAATTTTTTCTACGTATATATCAGGATTTATATCATTGTTCATACATGTAGGAATATTGCATAGTAAAAGTAGTTAATTGACAGAAAAAGTAGATAGCAGCCATAAGTTCAGTCAAATTATCTGTCTTAGTTTGGTTGACTATCTTACTTTTTACCTATGAAGCTGGACAATCATTTTAATATCCATCATACATGTATCTACATTAAATGTTATTTTTAACTATAAAACTATTATTTAGTAAAGAAGAATTTCATTTTTTATCTTTAAAATTAAAAAAAAAACCTACACCTTCAATTTTAAAAAACTCTTCTTCTCAAGGAGATTTATAAAGTCTAAAGGTTGCCATGACTATCCATCCCTCTTAATCCTCTCGTTTCGTACGTCTTCATCTTATAAGTTTTCATAGAAAATGCAGTAAAAAACAGCCTCTGCATGCTACATGTATATATACTATGGTCGTTTGTTACGTTCGAACCAAGGACCTCAAACCCATAGCTTTGGAATTAAGACGTGACGGTCACAGAATCAGCATTTTCCATCAAGGTACCAATGTAATTGCTTTGGTGAAAATATACATATAAAGTGTAATACTTATATACATTTACAACATTTTGTTTAAACGCCGAAATACTGAAATAACCATATAAACTAAGTTGCATGACATCAAAACTATTTCACTTCAGTTTGGTCAAACAAGTCACTAAAACCAATTTAAAGCTTGAAATGCCTACTTACAGAGCTAACCTTTACTGTACAATATTGAACTAACAAATTAACACTTTCATACTCGTATATGTCTTTCAAATCTTGTCAATGACGTATCATATTTTAATTTTTATTCTTAACTGCGTGTATTGAAGGAAATGTAGAAACTCTATCAAGGAATTTTATTCGTTTATGTGAAAAATGAAAATAATCATGTTTAGTAATATGAAATGTCAAATTAAGAAGGTTGGATGACAACAGATTACCTATATATTGGCTATATAAACCACCTTTTTGCAAAAAAAATAAATAAAAATCGACCATTTTTAGTTTTAAAAGTTCACAATATTCCTATATACCAACTTTTATACAGAGCTAAAAATCCAACCCTCTTAAAAAACAATCGAATATACATTTTTGCAAAAAATACATGTTTCTCATTTACCAAAACGTTCAGGGATCTTTAATTCTCTTATAAAGGGGACAAATGCAGTCTAAAATTGGCCACAACCATCGAGGTTGTGGCCAATTTTAGACTGTGGTTGTGGCCAATTTTAGACTGCATTTGTCTAAACTTGGCCACAACCATCGAGGTTGTGGCCAATTTTAGACTGTGGTTGTAGCCAATTTTAGACTGCATTTGTCTCCTTTAGAAGAGAAAGAGATTTTCTCTATATAAAAATATATAGGAAAATACCTAAATTTCAAAGGTAAAATATATAAATATTTTCTTTACTAAATAATAAATTATATAGCTTAACATATCATATGTTGAAGTTTTAGGTAGGCTGATGGTTGTTGACAATCCAATCTCCTTTGAACAAATAAGATTGACAATTTTACAAACTATGCAAAACAAACTTGAATGAATGGATAAAAAACGAACAAACATACAACAAAAATAAACACTATGTACCATATATTTCAAAGTGGATGAATCCAGAAAATAAAAGAATCGTAAAACAAACTATTTATATGTAGAAATACAATTGGGATATCAAAAATCAATGAAAAAATCTGTCTAAATGCAAAGAAAATATGATAATATACTAAATAGATTAAGTTAACGATTACAAACTACACAAACAAGTTTGGCATAAATACATCATAAATACATCATCTTTTTCTTCATAATAAACCATATAATCAAAATGACACCACTATAAAGGACTAGATTCTTTCCATAAATGATTTTTGTAAGTTTTAAACCTTTATCTGAAACAGGTTAACAGAAAATAAGATAATACATGAACTCAATTGAGTTTTACCCTTAAATGAGGACAGGTGGTCAACTTAACCAACGTTTTAATTTGAAACTTTAAATCATAAAAATGCGATTTTTTGGCTTTAAACTTTGATTTAGGTAAGAATTATCTAACTAAAAGTTTAGCTTTGAATTTGAATATTTTCCATATGTTTATCCTGAGCTCTTTTACTAATAAAGGGCAATAAAGTCTAGTAAGATAGCCAGGAACATCCAGCAATCTTAAACACGTATATGTTTTATAATACCAAAGTCTTTTTTTTAACTTATGATAAATAAAAATCAATTTATCAAAGTTGCATTTTAGAAATGATCAGCATATACTGTACAACGAGTCTAAATTGACGAATGCTGACATTAGTAGAACATTAACTAAACAAAAACGACCGTTATCATTTTATAAAATAATGTAATTTTTAAATTTAAAAGAATGAATTAAATGGCAGGTAGAGGTTTTTTAAATTATTTAAAGTTAATATGTTTTGCAGGGATTTTTTTGGATTACAAATTTTATTCTTTCTTAATTTTTTTTTTGTGAATGTAAAGGAGGAACTATCATGTTAAAATTGGTAGTAATTTTCAAAAGTGAAAATATTAGATAAAACCTTCATTATACAACAAATATATGAAATGCACTATTTGAAATAATTTTACAAATTATGTGAGTAAATTAATTATGGCTTTGCTTTAAGATATTATTTCAGTTGTTCGAAGACTTTGATTGGTGTTGTGAAGATGGATCTCCATTCTCCAAAGACAATTTTCATTTACAAAATATAAAAGAATAAATAATATTTATGTTTACATTCAATTATATTCAATTAGTGTACTTTTGCATCGAAAATACAGATCAAATGAATTTTGTTTAGATTTAAGAAATATACAGGTATCCAATAAGCATATATGACAAGAAATATTTTTAAAGTTTGAATAAGTAATCAATTTCTGATTTCTGTACGTTAGTGTAATAAAGCTCAGTATATATACTAAATTCATCAGTTTTCACATTTTATTGCCTTTTGCATTCATTTGATTCTTAACCACTAATCTCCCCTTATTATCATTTACGGGATAAAGCTAATCAGTTAAACGGAAGATTGCGCCAAAATTTCCAGCTCGCTAATTTATGTGCGTTTACAGTATAAAGATGTTAATGTATAGAGAATGTATATTCCTTTCCTTTATACATATAAGCTTTATTGAATAAACAAGAATCTGAATTTTTTGCAAATAACATTTTTGTATAAAGATATTCGATAACATTGTTTTTGCCATTCCAACGCACAAGCATTGGAGAGATACACTTATACAGACACAATTGCTGAAGCAACTTGTTGAGTCACAACCTTGTGACACGAAAATCTCCTCTAGCCCTCGAATACGTTCTGGGACACCCAAACAATCCCCTTGATCGGACACTACAACAATGTGTTTATCGTCTTCAGCTACAATTAAATTTGGACTCGGTTCGGGGATATGAACGTTGATTCCCTTGTTTTCGCGCCGCGGGAGGGCTATCTTAAGTACCTAAGTCATACATTGGTAATTAAAGCCCATCGTTTTGCCTATTTCTCCAGAAATAGTGGAGTTTTGAAAATGATAAATACATTTAAACTAGTGCATCGTAAACAGCTGTAAGGCTAGCTAGCTCATTTTTCATACCATTTTATCTAAAAATCAAAGCCAGGATGAACCTTCGGATTGTCGCTCCGTGACTATCGTTGCTTTGCCAGTATTTACCAAATGAGATAAAAAGAGCGCATTGCTTTAATCTCCAAACAGCTACGAATGACGGTCGAGGAATGGCGTACCCGGGGTATCGTGGGAGCCGGTAAGGCATGGCAAGAGAGAGCTCTAATCAATATCTGTGATCCACGGAGAGGTGGGATGGCTATTTGAAGCACCTCGAGGTGTTAAGATGGCCTATTTGCTTATCCTTTTACCTGTGAAAATGTTTTGCGACGTCAAGATGATGGATTTTTTCTTAGGCTCAACTAATCCGGATTGTTTCAGATTGTTTTCACCTTTTTCCCAGGGTTAGAGATATAATGGCTGTATTTTTTTTATCGTCTAAAACCCAGACTTATATCTATCTTAAGTCCTATAAAAAAGAGCCTCTTGTTCTATACTTCTGAAGAAAGGATAACCCCTGATAATTGTGTATAGAATGCAATAGTTTTACGCATGTTCAGTTGTATTTATTGCAATCCAGAATGCACCACGAACGCCACTTTCTTTTTCATTTGTCCTTTCCAAAGACACCTTATACTGCTCTAATCTTGTTGCAAAAATATTTTGTTCCATTCTTATTGCACTGAACAAGGTTCAAGAGATGATGAGAATGTATTTAACAAATTGGAGACATCTTACCTTTAGGAATCCTGATAGCTTTTACTTCAGGTGTAATGGAAAATGGCATCAGATTTCAAAAATACTATGAAAATGGATTTCATTTCAGCCGTGTTCTGTGTTTGGGCCCCTCCTGGGGAAACTAATTGTTGATGGTAGTTGATATGACTGTCGGTTCTTTAACGTGTCATTTTTCATCATAAGAGGAAATAAAGAGCACTGCTGAGGGGTAATCTAAAGGCATCAATTTATAGGAATCCTGCGAAGCAAAAGTCGAAAGCCGATCTTTGGTTATAATAAACAGTATGGGTTTTTTTATGATGAGGGTAGGAGTTCAAACACTATTAGTCTTTCATTAATCTCAGAATATATATATATATATATTTGTGTTTGCGGTGTTACGCAAGTTTTTGAGTTCTTATTAGAAAAAACAAGTACTCCAAAATTACCTAATTGGAAACAGACTTTGGTATTACTGTTCTCTTTCGAAATGTATTGAATCATAGTATCAGATTCACTTTTTTCTTTTATATTGCAGATTGATTTTTGAAGCATTATACCTAGTTTAGAGGAGAGGGGATGTGGAATGCAGTGGAGAATGATATAATTACCGCTACGATATCTCAAAGAAATATAGTTTTTCCTGAATCTCACTTGATATATCATTTCAGAATTAATTTAATCAAATAAGAATTAACACTTTGACACTCATCAAAAGTCATCGGACACCTATAACGCAGCATGGGCCTCGATTCTGTTTGATTCGCCACGGTAGTAATTTTGAAATCGGCATGATGCACAGACTGAGAGAGGAAAACACAGAGAATTCAGATGATTTATAGTGGAACTTCAAACAAACACGTGTTGTTTTTACATGTTTTAATCAGTAAAATTCTTATTAATGATAATTTTTTGACGGCCTGTAAACTTCCAGAATGATAATTCGTTTATGAGTGATACACGTCTCAGAAACATTTAAAGGATTCGACTGTTGAACAGGTTCAGACCATTGCTTTTGCGATATAAGATCAATGGAACTCGAGTAAGAGATAGCGCGTTCATCATTAGCTTCAAAACTCGTCCTCTACAACAGATCAGTTTATGATAAAATAATTTTCTTTTACTTCAAGAGTGAAAAATGGACAATTTCAAAAGTTAGCATCAAATTATCTCGCCTCGGGTATTTGCTTTCAAACAGTGTGTAAATATAGCTATATTTAATCAAGGATAACAGCTTCAAGCAAATTACGAGGGCTAAAAGAAGCATCTGGTCCTGGACGTCTTGGGGTTAACCAAATACCCATTTTGATATTCCGATATGTTACAGGCAAATGTAGAAGTCAAAGGAAAATAAAAAGGAGATAAATATCGCATATTTCAGTCTTGTAAAATTAGCCCTTTTCATCAGACTCATAACAAGCTGCATCATTTGACGGACTTTACCGCTTTACATCGCGTCATATTGTGAGGTTATCTTCTTCACAGGGTGAAAAGTGACATGAGTCGTAGGAAACCGGAAGTTGCGCATATGATACCTGTTGCGATGTCGTATTGTTCGCTTTATTTATTATCTCATCCCATTCTAATGAAAGATAACAAACCCGATTAATAATATGAATGTAATTAATTAATGGTGAAGAGCCCATATCTACAACTCATGTATTTGTCGTCCACAAGTCTCTCGACTGCTAGAATCTGTTAATAATAAAATTTGAATCAACCAAATTTTTTTCAGTGACGTCATATACCTTTTAGGAAAAAATAATGCTTGCATGGTCAAATAAGTGTTAAATTATCTGTGAATGTGCAAAAGAGATAAATATATATTTGACGACAGAATGTGAAATTTGGTCATAAAATTTTGAAAAAAAAGTGTCAGCTGTATCATGTGTACGCGGAAACCAGAAACTGTATCAGAGCCCCTTCTTCATACAATGTCTGCCTATACAATTCACTTGTACGCCATACTTCACGTCATCCCGGCGGGGATTCGAGAATATAAATCAACGTTTCAATTTAATACGCGACTCGTGGTTATTATAGGGAATTGTGGATATAATTTGTGAATTAACATAATCCTTAAAATTGGCGGGAATCCTGGGTGTATATAGGAAATTCACGTCTGCTTTATTAACAGTCGTGCTTCCGATGATTAACTATATACTTTAGAAAAAAAAATAAACAGATTATGGAGGAGTTTTTAACATTAAATTTCATAGTAATTTTTGAAGTGCAAAAAGTTATATATGTAGTTCAAGGTTCATACCCATAACCTTTCTAAATGAGAAACTTGATACAATTACTCCGGAATTATTCAAGGTATTTCGAAAACCATCTTCTGAGATATTTTGATGAACTAGGGGGGATTCAAATGAGTAGCTTTTATCTAATCGAGCCTCGTTTTGGGGGCTCAGTAGCTGGTTAGTGAATTTGAACTAGCTGTTAATTGGACAAACAATGTCTTAAAGTGTCGATCTATTCTCACTAGTGGTCACTTTTAATGACATAGTTGTCACAACTAGCCCCAGTTATCACCGTTCACGTGTGTCGCAGCGCGCAAAGGGGGCAAATATTTAAAGTCGGTTTAATTTCAGAAGTGGCATCGTATTGTTTGCATTGTTTCAAGATTAACCTGTCAATTGGACTGGTCGCATTCTAATAATATGACTAAGTGAGAATCCACGGCCAATGGTGATATCCAGTAATCCGGACAAGTGAGTGACCTGTCCGGGATCAAGCACTGAGTCAGCGCCACCATAATGGTTACCCAGAGAGCGGACATGTTCAATGAAAAAGTTTTCCTCTATACCTGGTAAATATATGACAAATATACCATTAACCCGAACCCCCCCCCCCCCCCAAAAAAAAAGGATAACAAGAGTCAATCCTCTAACAAAAATAAAAAACAACAGTAATCTCAAAATAATGTTTTAAAGCCCCTAAATTTTTAATCATACAATGTATATCCAATTTATCTTCACATATATTACTTTTATGCGATTTTAATGAAACATTAAAAAGTGCATTTTTTACTCATCCAAAAGGTAAATAAGCATAAAGAAAATTGGATAGTTAGGCTTTATAATATGTAAAAGTTAAATAGATATGAAACATGCTCCAGCTAAGAGTATAAGATTTATTTTCAATTAAGAGTAAGTAGTCCGGCTGTGAATAAAAATGAAACAAAGTAATTTGAAAGAAACACATAGCCCAGAACCATGATAGATGGTAGTTTTAAACTCAGGATGTGCAGAAAACAAAACATGCATTTCAAGCAAAACGTATGCAAAAAAAAACTTCCAAAAAGGATGAAGAAAAAATAGGAAACGGTGTATCTTCTAATGCAATACGTTAAATGGATTTTTATTTCAGAAATTTTCAGTAAAAGAATATTGTAATTTTATATTTTCATTTATCCTTTTTGAAGTTCCATATCTTTTTTCTGAATAACTTTTGGATTGAAATATATAAATGATAATTACATAGAAATATTCTTTTATTAATATAAAGTATAAATATGTAAGAAGAAAGGAACTCCTTAACAACAGAAAGCGCATACAAAGTTAATGTTACTGCTCATCATGTATATTGAATTTCAAGCAAAACTACAGCACCAATTTTAATAATCTACTAATGACATATCGAAAACATTATAATTATTGTAATATTATAAAACATGTAAACTTTTGAGTCACATTGAGACTTGTGGAAAATTTATTGGATGTATATTTATTAAATTTCTGCACTTTCGTGTAAAGGCAAACATGGGAAAAACGGACCCGATTTTGAACCCATGGGTAAAAATCCAACCCAGACCCCCCCCCCCCCCCCGATTAGGAATTTCATGATTTTGGGAATTAGGTTTTTTTTTTTGTTTTTTGCTTGTCAAGATTTCTGAGGATTAGTCTAGCCCCCCACTTTCAATTTGTTTCCGACGCCACTGTCTTATATATTATACCCAATCCCAAGATTTTATTTAATTCTATATTACAAATTTGCAAAAATAAAACTTATGAAATATATACTATACAGGTACCAGATCATTATACTGAACGTATCCAGAAAATAACAATTAAGATTGACTTGTATGATTATATATAGTCCTATTCGATAATGTCAAATACGTTAAATTAAGCAGACGACATACGTGTCGAAAAAATATTCTACAAAAATGAAGATTAATTTTTTGAAGAAGAAACAATATGATATAATATTTTGGTTCGCGTTGAACAATTTTATATACGGTATCTATAGATATGAAATTTTGTAATCTGGTAGGATCTAATTTGTTATCTTTTTGCGCTCACATGAGGTCATGTGTCTGCTTTACGTCATTATGATGTATTTTAAATTGAAACTTCAAAAAAAAAAATCTTTAATATCTAAGTATACAGAGCTCAAAATAACTCATATATTGCTTTCAATTTTATCAGTTACCCGATTTTATATCAAGATCATCCTGGTATCTTGTTATTCGGAGTATTTGTGGGTGTTCTGTAACGTTAACGTTTGGTGTGCTGGAGGTGGCTTCTTTAACTTGAAACATCTTTATAAGATCTCGCTGACTGCCAGTGGCCCAAAGGGAGATCCACAGTAACAATGTTACTGTCTCCAGGTTACACTTCCGCTGATGAAAAAAAAATTAATATGATGAAAGTTAATTTTTTCTTTGTTTTGTATGTATCATTAATTGAAATGTTAATTGTTAATCATGATTATACACATTGAAAACGAAACCTCGCCATTGCAAGGAAATAAAATCATTAATCAGTGAAATAGAGGGATTATTTATTATAATCAATGAATATAGTAATATGATTTATTTGTAATAATATTAGATACATTGTGATTAATAATAATGGTTAATAAAAATCAATATATATTTCGAGATTCCGCCATTGCAAATAATAAAAATATATTTTAGCATATGTGATAATTTAGACTATAATTCTTAATTAAAATCAATAATTTGAAATGTAGATATAAAATTCGTAAATATTATATTAATGATGATTAGTAAAAACCATAATATGTATGAAGACTTCACAATTGCAAATGAAAAGTGTTCAAGCATAGATAATATATGATGGTTCTTTATCATTACATGTATTATTTTTTTGTATGTTATTCGTTTTTGCGACAAAGGGTCTTCGTTTTCAGAAAAATCTTTGTGACACAATGAACATTTATTTTTTGTCAACTCTCTTTACCCTGAAAGTGTCTGCATGCTCTGTTTGATTTTGAAATGATGAACTAAAACACACAGTAGAATCATTTAAGGTGGTATGGGACACCTGTCAATACTAATGTGGATAAAAGTACACTATAATCAAAATAAAATGTTGTTTATTTCGATACGAACTACGTCACAATATATGGAGGTGTCCCATACCACCTTAATAACAAAATGACGATGAACTTTTCCATTTTTATACAACATGTAAAAAAAAAATATCAAAAACATATGCTTGATTCTTTAACGTACATGTAGTTAAAATTGTGTCCCTGAAAATCAAAGGTTATAGGGATACTTATAATTCACTGTGACCTCTATTAAGTACTAATTGACGCGGTAAAAGTTTCAAGCAATGTATATCTGCATCAACTTTAAAGTTAGAAACTTAAGAATATATTTTTATGCTTAAATCTTTAAAACGTTTGTTCACAGTATATCTATGTGAACAGAAAATGTTATATGACTATCAAATTATAAATTTAATACCTTTGAAGACAAGGACTTCAAAGATATCACACATTTGTTTTGCAAATAAGATGAATGTATATAAGGATAAAGGGAAAAGTTACTTTTGAAATTTTGAAATTAATTTGGAAAAGGACTACCTGAAGAAACTAGAGACAGTGTGGTGTGTAGAAATCTATATATCTTTTGATAAGAAGAAAAATGAATTCAAAAGCAAAAAATTCCTGTTACATGTATTTGTTTAGAATTACTGTTCCCAATATGCGTGCAATTTTAGAACTTTGGCAAGATAAACAGGTATATTGTCCACCCTAATTATCTATTGGCGCGTCCTTTTTCCCCATTTTTTTTTCGATAAAAATAATTTTAAAACTCGGTGTCCATAATTTTTTTTTCAATTATTCATGAATAACTATTGATAGTTTTGCATGGTATCTGTGAGAAACAAACAGGTTTTTTATACTCTAGCATTCTCCTAAACGACATTTTTTTTAAGGAAAAGTTAATGAACTTCTGAATTTAACCAATACGTCCAAGTCTCCCCTTGGGATTTATGTGTTTTCATATTAGCAGCTCCCCGGAGGTCGCGCACATTCTACGTTCATTTTCAAATTTTCGTCGCCATCTCCTTGTCTGCAAATTATTCAAGATATAGAATGTTGTTTTTTAAATAAATTAACAGCCTTGACAAGAAACTCTCCAGAAACATATTAATGTTTCTCCCAGAAGCCCCATTTTATTGCTCAGCGTGGCTCGAAACAGAGGACTCCTTGTGACCAAATTGACGGGGGATCGCCTTCTGGTTTCAGTCCTACCTTGAGGCTTCCTAATCTAATCGGGCATTCTTGTTGCATTTTTCTGAGTTTTGTTTATCAGAGGGTGTCTATTGAAATTAAATTATCAGATATATGATTGTATGATTGCAAGCAAGATAAGTAAATTTGTCGTGAAAATATCCCTCATTTTTTGGAAGCTTGATACCGCGTGTGCATTTTAATTGTCCCTCAGAAATATATATTTCGAAATAAAAAGTGAGGAGGAATTTATCAGATCCTAGTCTTGGAGTCATTAAAGACCTTCATGAACCATAAAAAAACAATAAAAAATAAAAATATCGTACTACGTCAAGATTAGTACAAAAATAAAAACACTAATAAAAACAAGATAGAAACAGAAGAAAACAAAGAATAAATATACGTTCTACGCTTCCATGATTTATTTATGTGGATGATAAATTATGGAATATGGTTAATGTAAAAGCGATCGCGTTTGATGAAAAAACCAAGGGTGTCCTCCCAACTCCCCAAAAAATGGTCTTTGAAGCTTGACATTGTCCGTGGTCATGATAAATGATTTTTCGCATAAATACCTCAGTGAGATGATCAGGGTTAGGTCCCCTACCGTTTGCTGCTAAAGGTCGACGTGGTCCTTATGATAATACGCTATACTAATAATCAAATCCATCCGAGTCAATTCGGATTAAACGGTACTTGTTCCAGTATCTTATCATTTTTTAAACGTTATATATTTTTGGTCAGTTTTATTGAATGTTTTAGTTTGATTACTCACCATTTTTCTTTCAGAAAAATAATTACAGCAAAAAGTGCTTTTGTTTCATTCGGATTTGTTTTGGAGAGGTTTTTTTTTCTCTCTCTTAGAATTAATTTGTTCTTCTTTCTATTCAATTGACAGATTGACCACACCACTTAACTCGGTGTTAATTGATTCCCCGCGGAAAAATAAAGAAATATAAAGTTCTGTGTCAGTAAGGAGAACGCGTCTTCGACTTTTTTAAATGCTTAATTAATGAACTACTCCAAATCGTCACACAAAAGGGGTCTATCAGACAGGAGTCGCTAGTTTCTTTCTTTGGGCAGTGTTTGAATTGTTGCCACTTGGTTCTGTAAAAGTCAAGTACTTCTGTTGACAAAAAGATAACGTTGTCAGATTTTCGTTGACTCCATACAATAATCTCTTCTAAGCAGTCGAGGAACCCGCAACAAAATCTAAGCGTGCATTTTTTGCATTGATTATCTCCCTTGTTCAGAAAAACCATCGTGGATGGTTTAAGCATAAAATTGTACAATAAATATGTAAATTTTGCTGGTATTCAAATCAGTTGTGTGATAAAGAGCCCTGTGAAATCTTAACTAATGTGGGCGTTTCCATTGAATTACCCCAATGATGCTATCCAAACATGGAACCACTGGGATTCATAATGATCGAAGACGGATGAAGGATGCAGTTTTACGCTTTGATTTGCAAATTAGTCATGTATAGACCCCTCCAAAAAAACCAACGAAATGAAAACAGTATCGCCCCGATTTCTATACACACAAGCATTTTGGTAAACCATATTCTTGTCTGTATGATTTGAAAGAATTGAGTGTCAACGCGATGCATTTTCTCTTTCAAAAGCACGGTCCTCGCGAGGCGCGATGGCCATTTGTATGCATTGAAACCTGTGCGTTAATCCGGTAGCGAGACACGCAGGCGCATCCAACAACGACCGACATATTAAACTATGTCCCGTGACTGAAGGGAGGAATATGTTTTCAATATATGTCTATAATTCCGTGAATGATTTTTTGACACACGAAGAAAACAGGCCTTCGACCTGAGTGATTTTTACAGCGAAATCGCATTAATGTTTTAATTGAAGTCTAAATGAATTGTCTGCCAGGCCACCGCCTTCTACGGGAAATACGGGTATCTATGGAGTGGTAAACGTGGACGATTTTGTCAATGGCGCCAGTTACAGCGCCTGTGGGACTTCATTAAACAATGGAAGACGTTGTTTTTAGATATGAAAATAACAAAAATCTATAATCAGACAGTGACGCATTTAATTGCAGAATTAAAATCCATATCTTTTTCTTCTTCTGTAGACTGTAATTCCTATCATCCTAAAGTGACACTTACCATTTTTGTAATTAATATATATATATATATATATATATATATATATATATATATATATATATATATATATATATATATATATATATATATATATATATATATATATTCTCTGCGTCTTGTGTAATACATTAAAACATCTTATTTTTAACTGCACCTTACCGACGTGATATTAAGAGTATATTTTCAACCATAAAATGGTTACAATCTTTTCTATATCATAAAGCTTTAGAAATATTTACAAAAATGTAAATGAACGTGTTTATGGACCATAATTATATTCCCACATTTAAATCTTTCTATCTTCAATACATGCATGGCCTAATCCCAAAATCTCGCCATGTGTATATTCTTTGGTAATGTGGAAACGACAGTAAGGCCAAAATATCATATCCTGACGGGACATGTTACACAGGATTTGCTTGTTAAATTTTTAAGAGGGCTGGATAATTGTGGCCATTTTTAGACTATATTTATCTCCTTGCGAAGGAAAGCTGTATACATGTACATGTATATGAAAATATAACAAAATATTCAATTTAAAGTCCAAATTTTTTTTTTACTAAATGACAATTTATGGCGAAAATTGTCATATCTGAAATAAAGTAGATCTGTTGGGAAAGTTGTTTGTCATTGCCTGTTCAGAGAAATGCTTTGCTATAAAGAAACAACTTATAGCTCTACGTAATAATAGTGGACGCACGTAAATTACCATGTAAGCAATCTATCTGAACATATTCAACAACAACAAAATACACACGTTCAAGTGGAAATACGTAGAACGCACTAGGTACACATGCGTGCACATCGAACGTACACCATATGTTAACACTAAACAAGCATCTTTGTAAGTAAACGTTGTTGAAACCCAAGAACAATTAACAATGGGTGATTATAATAGAGGTTGATAATTTAAATGATAAATGAAGAAATTTATACTATTTGATCATCTGAGGTTATAGAAAAATTGATGCATTCACAATTCCATAATAAAAACAGTTACATAAATGTGTTACCATAATTTAAAACAGCTTATCAAATAAAATCCTAGGAAGAGATTTTGCCAATGTTATAAAAAAATTCTTCTACACGATTGTAATACAAAACATTTCCTTTTTTATATTCCTTTTTCGAGCTTTATAATAGCAAGACACGGAAAACCACAAGCATTAAAAATATACTGTTCACAAATGCCGGCTTTGACTTTATATCCTCTTTTGATGGAGTAGAGTTTCAAATGGATCCGAACTACTGCGGAACCCGGTAAGCTCTCAGCAGGCCAGAACAGAGGAAACGCGGGGAAATCGCCGGGAACACGATTGGAGCAGGAGATAACGGCATCTCGGCTTCTCTCGCTCTGTGATGCTGACACAATCCGCGTTTTTACACCTGCTGTCGGTCATTAAAAATTGTTTATTTAGCTCCATGTTACTCGATCATTAATGAGTTAAATCCAAATATTTGAAACTTTATAGGTGCGTGATGGAGATATATATTCAGAAATAACGATAGAAGCCAATTAATAGAAAAATAAATTTCGCATTGGTGGTCCATTTATGACTCCAACACATTGTGTTGTGTTTTTGAAAAGGGGTGTTCTATTTTTCGAGAGAAAAAATAATTAAGTTATAATATTGCCACATAAAATATCACGTAATTAAATAATGACACCAGTATGACGTATCACTGACGTTTGGCGGCGGAGTGATCTACAGCCGGGTTATTAGAGCAGCGATGACAACGCACCCCAGCGGGACCGTCATCCAACCAATCACAGCGGTTACAGTTCGCACGTGTATTTTTGAAAACTTTTGCTAAACTTGAGACATGCATGCTGTGATTTTAATAAGATTTGATCTTTTGAAAAGAAATCGAATTCTCTCAATTTCCATTCTTTTGTCCAAAGTGTCTCTCGAATTAACATCTGAAAAACGGTGTTGCATCGCGTTTTGATTATAGGTCTTAGTTTGATGGACACGCGCCCAAATTTTACAGCAAGATCGCTCACACCATTAAGAAAGAGGAAGTGAAACCCAATAATTTTGATGCAAATTGGACACAAACACGTAAAAATCGGAAAGAAAATACAATAGTTCCTTCACAAATTAATAATTATCCCTTCCATAAAATACACCAACCTAATTGAACAATTAGGCACCGGGCTCCACTATTTTATCATGTTTACAAGATGTTCATAAAAAAAAATGGTCAATTTTTTTTATGATTTATTCGTTGGGATTTCTGTGCATCGAGTAATATTTTCTACGCATTGTTTAAGTTATACATCCAGTGTATGTCATCAATTTCTCATAAGCATATACATGTCTATACATGAGGTCTTCAGCCAAATCATGTTCTTTGATAAATGAATGCACTTTTCGACTGAATATTATAATGTAAAACTAATGTATATATCTCACCAACATACAAAAATTGATTCCGATATCTTTGTATGCGAGGTCCATTTTTTTGTATATCTACAGCTGTTGTCGATGGCTTTAGATTGCCACAACACCGTTGATTCTATCTCAAAAGCCACAGTTGGCGCTAACCTTATCTCTTCATATTCTCCATCATAAAGTCTTTAACAGATCATATTAAAACATTTAGAATCTCTAAATAACTCGATACACAAATGCTAAAGTATATCAACACTTTTTATCTCTATCCCCATCCTACACATAAAATGCAGAGTCAAAAATATAATGATTTCGTACAAAGAAAAAATTTGGACAGCTGTACATGTCGAACCCGCGACGCGTATCTTTCTTCTCAAATCAGAGTACTAAATGAATTTTCGAACGAAAAATATGTATATATAAAATAAAGTTCTGCTCTCTCTCTCTCTCTCTCTCTCTCTCTCTCTCTCTCTCTCTCTCTCTCTCTCTCTCTCTCTCTCTCACCACAAGCCCATTCAATCATTATTTTCAAATTACAATTAGAAGAACTTTACTTTCAAAAATAAAATTTTCAAAACCCCCTTCTAACTGTAAATTGTTGACCCCGCACGCATCGGAAGATGTCTACATGAATACACCCCAAGTCTATAAAGAAAACCCCCAAAATTAATTCAGTAAATTATTTTGCTCCATTTGCCTGCTGTAGACTTGTGCAGACAGTTCTTTATACAGTATAGAAATTTTAATGTCCATGCGGCGACAAATGGGTCAGAATCTTCTATGGCGGAATACAGGCTTAAGTCCAGGTGAACAAGTTTAGAGAATTCATTCTTTCTGTTTGTTAAATGAAACCGCAGAAGTTATGGATTTTATATCACATCTTCTTCTTCTTATACGACTGGTTTTTAACACACTTCGTGGTTGTTGCAATATCTTTTTGACGCTGGGTTTTCTAGTACTATTTCATGTTTGTAAAGTCGAGCATGAATCGTTTTTATTTCAATAATTCTAGCTTTCTAATCCTATCAAGGACTGGGAATCAAATTAACCCCTATGAATAATAAATGTCCATTTGCTATATTTCTTACAACTTTTTTATTACCTGAATCGGTTACTTGTTGGGAGTGTATTCGATGTGAAGGAAATTGTTGGTAAAAGTGATCGTCCATAAAAATAATTTTAGAAGTGAATGTTTTTGTTTAATAGGTATGCCTCCTCCTGAGTTAAGGTTGTTTTCCCATCTAAATATTGCAGGGGCTGATGCAGTAACCTTCAGAAAATTCACATAAAAGCGCCATTGTTGTCCTCTGTTCTCCCCCTCTTATATATCCATTCAAAATTAGATTACCAACGTGTAACATTGGGGAGAATGAATTCATTCATAAAAACCCAAGGAACACAATGAAAACGTTCTTAAAAGTAGTTGAATATTAACTGTAATGCCGAAAGTCAACATTTCCTGTGGAGAAGGGGAAAGTCCGCACATTATAAAAGACGGAATGATAGATAATGGAGGGCGGTATGAATGGATTCACAAGAGACGGACTGCGACACACAGACAGAGATATTTGATTACTTAACTCGTAATTTTTAACAAAAACGAAATAATCGAATGTCTGGTAACAATTTGACTTTTAAAGACTTTACTATTGACTACGACAAGACAAGAGGAGGAAAAGTAATTTATTGAAGCGACAGGGGTATTGACTTAAAAACAAAAGAAAGGCCCCGATGGCACCACGAAGCAGAAAAGATCTAGAAGTTGTTTGTTTATCTGCACACATTGCATGCTCAGTTGAAGAAAATTAAATGTTGACACACTCTTACTTTGAAACGATGTTTTTTTTTATTTTGCGAAGTCAAGTGCTTGCACAACAGTTAATCAGTTTTGTGCAAATAAAATATTTTATTTTTTTAAAATTGTGTATATTTATATATAATTAGAACAGTGCAAGCTTTATTTTTTTTATATTATAATTGGAAATAGTAGATTGATATAATTTATCATTTATTTCATAAAATAAAATAAATGTATTTCAATCACTGAAAGAAATAAATCTTTTAAACAAATTTTTAAATAAATAGAATATTTATCGTAAGAATGAATTTCAAAGATTTTTTTCCAAATAGAGCTCTAAATTCTCAATCAAGGCAAAATTTAAAAACAAATCTAAACTGTATAGATCTATATTCATAGGAATTTTATTTACATTATTTACCATGTTATACATGGGTATAATTATTCAATGTTCATTTATCATTATACAGGTGTATAATTTGATTAATGACAATACCATGAAATGTGAAAATAACTTAAAACCTAATACAAATATGTAGTTATCTGTAGATTAGAACATCTGGGGGAGAACTCGTGAGAATCCGTTCCCCTCGGTCGCTTTAAAACAGTAGAAATGTAAGTTACACATTGATAAGTCACGTCTTCAAATCATTTTCATAATCCCCCGATCCCGATCAAGAAAGCTTGAGGATTCAAAACACAGAGAACGCATACCTGCCCAAGAATCAACAAATATCGATCATTAGGTGTAGAATTATTTGCAGGAGGTGGGTATGATCGTCTTTGTTTTAACACCGATGATCTAGACAAGTCCTTTAAGGTGAAAGAAAAAAAAAACTCATGATCGATTTCTCAAGAGAACTGAAGTATTGGAGGGGGTTGTAGATTTTGAAGATGGCCGAGTGTGCCCAAAGCTGATTGTTCGCTCGTGTGAGAAACACTCAATCCCGGGGGTCCATTCGTTCCTTGACAGACATACCATTCGCTAAGGTTCGTTGTGTTATTATGAGGAAGACTAGAATTTACTTCGTGTGGCAAGGTCGGGCTCGACATAGAGGAAACGGGCGGAGTTTGCTGCTGCTGTTGCTGCGGCTGTGAACTTCCGGTTCCGGTGGTATTGGTCGGGATCGGAGTATGAAGGGATTTTGATAATGGCGGACTAGAGGGAGGGGCTTCACCGTCTGAATGACTGTCGTCGGAATCTTTCTCTTCCATGCTCGGGGAGATGTTCCCGTGGACTTTCATGTGCTTTCGGAGGGAACTAGGGTGTGTGTAACTTTTGTCACAGCCTCTAACTTTGCAGTTGTAAGGCTTGTCACTCGTGTGCACGTGACTGTGCTTCTTCCGGTCCGAGCTGTTTGCAAATCGACGATCACATCCATCAAATTCACACTTGAACGGCTTTTCACCTACAAGATAAAAATGACGAAAAAATTATGATAACTATTTAAGTATTCAACCTAGTCATATATCTTAAATAATCTTCCTCTTAAATTTTTCAAGAAGCTGAGAAATCCAATTCCTCTTGAAAACTCTATCCTTGTTCAACGTCTTTTGTTTTCTTATTCTGCCTTATTCTCCTCTCTCTCGCTGTCTGCTCTTGACAGCAACTTATCATCTCAGCAATTAATTTGTTTAGCAACTTTCTCCATCTTCTGACACTCAGATAAAAACATGGTTTTGACATGAAAACAAATTCTCAATAGGAACAATTACAGGCGGTGCAGAAGCACATGTAACAGGCGTAAAGTGTAGTGGAGGGGAAACGATTTACTCTTCTTCAAGTATATACACCAGCGATTGAGTATCGCGAGGAGTAGGAATTATTGTCTCTCTGAACAAGTGCAGCTATTAGTGGAAACACTAAAGTCAAAGATATATTTGCCGGAAAAATAGGCAATGGTTGATAAGTCAAATACAAATTTCGTAACCATTAATTTCAATTACATATTTCTCATTGATTTTAAATATTTATATCTATCTTTTAATTTGATAATCCAGAAATAGTTTTTACGAATTAGGGTTTCAAAGTTTATTAATATTTTCTTTAAAAAAAATGTTTTCAGAAAAAAATATATATTTCACGCTGAAAAGACAACCAATTGTTTCTGAAACAGATTCTTTTTTATTATTTTTATTTTATTTCAAAACATTTTTATTCTCTTTAAGTATAAAATCAAATTTTAGGAAGAAATCTGATCATTTAAAAAATAATTAAACGGAATTTGTTAAGAATTAACTATAGGATTTTAATAACAGTATGTCACAACAAGATGCCATTTATTTTATTTCTGTTAAATACTGTGCGGTTCAGTTTCTTTCGCGCCGTTTGATACCGCGTTGTCCGGAATAATAATTTTAACATATTCTCCCCACCGTAAAAATGGCCACTACATATTTCGTTGACCCCTGCCGTGGACTGTTATCAACCCTCAGTCTCTTCATTAGCCCTCGCCGTCTCATTTAGTTTCGGCGATAAGATTCCTGCGGCCGAGGAAATCCGGCCCATATCGAATGTACATCAATAATGTCCCGGCGTAGTTCTGACACTGGTGAAATGTTTGGGTTTATAAATTGATATGGGACACTCTATCAGGGTAGATAATTTGTAATGATGGAGATTGGGGTTAATAGATAATTAGTTAACAATCAACTGGTACGGTAGTCTGTGCATGTGCGTTTAATTTCGATGTCAGTTATTCGAGTTTTCCTTGTGATCACATGAAAAATCAGTGTTCAAGATATCATGATTTTAAATATTATTCCACTAAATAAAAAGAAATTATTATTATTTTTTTAAGGGCCGTGTTACAATTTTTTAAAAATTTTCTTCACTTTTTTAAAATGAAAAATCACATAAAATAATATTTATATCAATAGAAAAAAATCTTTAGCTTGAAACAAGAATTAGTAAATAAGTTCATGAATATATAGAAAAAAAGGTATGTAGAAAACCTGGAAATATAATTTTTGTATCCATATAAATGGATATGGTGTAATTTCGATGAGGGTGTGTGGAATCAGTTTATTATTAAACGAGTGATATTGACAGGGGACTCAATAGTGTTTATTGTCAATAATACACGCTGTGGCCCCCTGATTATAAGTTAATCAAATACAAATATTTTCATTCTTCAATCAGTAGGGTCAATAATCACACTGAGAATTTTATTGGGTTTCTCAAATTAAAAACTTTAAAGGTATCGGGATAATTCATCTTAATGAATCGTCATTGATGTAAAGTGGGTGACTTTTTTTATGCCATCCACAAACATTTTGTTTTTATCTAGAATTCTACTAAAATGTAATTATTAAGACGGACTGGGTTAACAAATATCAAATACACACAAAACACTTTTTCAAGTGTTGTGTTTCGGATATCTACTAATGGCTTTTTGAAAATGAAAACAAACTGTGAAATATGTTGAATAGATGTTACAAAGTGGATATAAAATGATCTGCAAGAAGCATTTTGAGTGACTTTAAAACATAACATCTTGTAAAACCCTCCCCCTTCTTACGGTTGCAACACTACTTCCTAAATGAATACCTTCTGTGTTTTAATATTCGTGAGAATTATTTTTATAGATAAATATCACGGGTTTCGTGATGTCATACGGTACGGTTTTAAAGATTATTAGTACCCTAATGGCGGTGTTCAGCTCCAGTTTTTGAAGGGTTTTTATTTTCATAGGACTTTATAATTGAACATTATCAACACAGAGATTATTCCAAATGTCATGTCAAGAGGGCTGGATTATCTGCAGCAAGGGATTTCATTTACGGAGGGAGATTTTCTTTTATTTTGGCATTTCAGATGCGAATGGCGGTCAGTGTGAGCCGTGTTTTTGAAATTTGAAATTGTAATAACATAAAAAAAAGAGATATTGTATACCAGTATTAAGTTACCGAGGATAACATATGTCGGGGTGCAGCTGGGGTTTTCTTTTTTAGCAGTGTGAATTCATTGAACGACCTCTAATCGATCACAACAAAGACTGGAGAGGACCATGTTGTACCAAGCATTTACCCATTGAAACGTCCCTTTTCACCCCTCGAGAACCTTAAAACGTTCCCCTTTAAGGCATCCATTTCTAAACACTCAAATCAAGTTACTATTCATTTCATAATATATTCAATCTCAATTAAGGGTCCTTTTTTAAAGGTGCAACCAAGATGCATGGATCATATTCCAAAGTTTGTTCAGAGCATTGTTGAGATGACAGCCTAATGCCATTTTGTAATGAAATCCATCTACATTCAATTGGCGACTTTTATATGGCTCTTTTCAAGTATTTGCACAGACGCAAATTTTTCAATTTGTTTAACTTGAGTTTTACAACGGCACCGAAGCTAGGGACTATCATTTAGTAATTTATCAAGTGATAGATCGTTTAAGTGTTATTGGGGATCAAATCGGAAACTGAAGTTCGGAGGCAATGAAAGAGGCCAATAGCTATAAATGTGTGGATCTGGGGCCGTAAATATTTCGCATAAGATGTTGTGGACATAACAGTCTTTTTTCTGTTCAACCGTAACTTTTCTTGTCACATTTGGTTGTATTTGCATTTTGCAGCTTAAAGTAAATATTATTATTTTTTAAATGAATTTAAATAATGGTATTGTCCTTGATAAAAGAGTATGTTTTATGTAACGTTAAATGACATGCAATTATTGATGCATTATTTTGAAACACCTGCGTTCTAATTTGTTATGAATTTTTTAAATAAATTCAAATTTGAAATTTAAAATTCACTATCAAGAAACTCTAAAAAAAAAAAAAAAAAAAAAAAAAAAAACTTTTGAAAATTTGGGAGAAAAAAAAGAGAGAAATATTCGTTTCCTAATTCTAAGCGTAAATAAAGGGGGAAAATTGCTCTGCAGATTAATTCACAAAAAACATTAAATTGACACATGTTTTAGAAGTAAGAATTCCCCAAACTACAAATCCAGAACTCGAAATATTCAAATCTACTTTTATCTGGGCCCTTTTCTCCATCATAGATGTGTTTAGCAGGACACTTCGGCTTAATTATGTGAATAGGGGGGTTTACTGCATACTTTGATGGTCTATAAATGAATATTGCACCTGGACAAAAACGATATTTAAACACACAGTACTTAGGACAAGGGTTACCTGATAAAGACATCAGCTTTTCTAAGTATAAAACACCTTTATTACACTGCGCGGCAGAAAAAAAAAACCCTTGGGGAATATTTCAATTGTGATCTGGGGTTAATTTTACAGCGACAAAATTGACCATCCAAGTATCTAATTGTATACAAGTTTAAACTTTCAATTTCCTCGCTTTTTATAATAGTGTTACAGGGTTTTATGGAAAATTTAACTTTCAACTAATTACAGAGCCCCAGGGGGATTTTCCCGCGCAAGTAATCATGTAAATCCATTTCGATTTCCGCTGTAAATAACATGTAAATAAATTTGCGCAACGTTCCTTGAATGTAAACAAACAAACATTGATAGGAGACTTGTGAAACAACAATTAAAGAACGTGTGAATTTTTTCGACCACTGTCAGATTATGCACAAAAGATGACTTTACATACAAACAATTTTAATCGGCGTCAACCGGAAATGTTGTTTAATTTGCCGAGGTAACACACACGGGGTCTTTTAATTAAGATCGGTAAATAAATATTAAACATCTAGATAATACCATATATCAAAGCAGTGTTTAAAAGTTAACCATTCTTTAAATAAATATTTATATTTGATACAATCGATATCCAACAAATAAAATTAATTTTCTGAGGGGAAAAATTCTTTTTCAATATTTATCGGGAAAAAAATTGTTTATTTGTTTAATTGAGTTTTCATTACTTTAAAATTTTCAGTTATTTCATGAGGTACCGACCTGTATGTGTTCTTTTATGAATCTTCAAATTCTCGCTTCTCGCGAACACTTTTCCGCATCCCGGAAACGGACAAGGAAACGGTTTCTCTCCTGTGTGGACTCGGATATGGTTGACAAGTTTGTATTTGGCTTTGAACGGGCGTCCATCCCTGGCACACTCTTGCCAGTAACAGGCGTGGTCCGTCTGCTCGGGCCCACCGACATGGTCAACTGTTAAATGGGTCACAATTTCATGCATAGTCGAAAACACTTTATTGCAGGGTTTTTTCGGCTCCAACTGGTCCTTCTCTATCCAAAGACACGTGTGTTCCTGCTTTATTGGAGGTCGCATATAACGGAAAAAGGCTCCCGGTCCATGGGCTCCCATGTTCATGGGGTTCATTCCGTTCATGGGGGGCATGTTGAAAGGCTGGGGGGTCGGGAAATGGTCATGACGAGGGGGTGCAATTTGGTTGTACTGCTCCGCGCGTGAATACATGTCCGAATGAAGTCCAAACCGTCCATTGACGTGATGGTGGCTGCTGGGGTAGTGGGCAGACTCATGGAGTCCAGATAGTAACATGTGACTAGATGTTTCCGAGGGATGGGAGTGGAAGGCCCCCGCCGTGGCTCCGAACATCCCCGAATGACTGTTCCCATTGGCATCGTGTCCCGGAAGAGAGATGTCTGGCCGCCGTAGTAAGAACTCCCGGGCCGAGTAGCTGCTCACGTGATGGGAATGGGGAACCCCGTATCCACTAGATGGGGGACTGAACTGGTTGGATTGTCCGTGAACGAACCCCCCATCGTTCATGTGGTGAGGTGGGCTCAGCTTCAGAGCCCCCGGTGGTAGATGGGGGTTGGAATCCATGAAAGGGTTGATCATTTTTGGAATACACTAAAGTCTATGCCAACTCGGTTGATCGCGAAAACTTCATTCAAAAAAAAAAAGTTAAAATGACACAAAATCGAGTTTGTTAAAAAGCGATCCTGCTGCTGCTGTGTTTGGTGAACACGGTCCCTGGTGCTGTTTGATATTTTAGACTCACTGAGATCGGCAGATAAACCTTCTGTCATCGGGGCTTTTGGGAGTCCCCTACTGTTCTTACTTCTGAGATTTTGGGGAACTGCTGACGCTCACTGCTGAGTTAGAGTAAACATTTTGACCCCATGAAATATTTCGTAGCGAAAATTATTCGATTGGAAGAAAATGCCCTGACTGACAAGTGAAGTTTATTTATCAATTTTCCTTATCTGTGATAGGATCAATATAGCGGTCAAGGCGGGGCTTATTATTCAGGAGGGCGTGACTTGTATGCTAATGAGGACGCGTTAAGCCGATAACATCGTCGGAGTGCATGGTTCTTGAAAACACTTTACGTGTGAATGTGTTATTTAATTCCCTTACTATCTAAACAAAAAAGATACATTGTAACAAAAAACCCATCAGTGGTTTATTTTCAAAATGGCTATTCTTGAAAAAGAAAAATGGAAAATAGATAACAGAGATACAAAAAAAAAATCTGAAAAATAGTGAAAGAAAATAAAGATATTCAAAAAGCATGAAATTACTTCAGGTTTAATTTTTTTAACACTTAAAACTATAAAAATATGATATATTTATTCGTTTTAATTTCAATAAGCTACTTATGTACCTCATTCTAATAGAATAAATTGCTGTGGTTTGTCAAAATCTCTCGCTTTCTTTTGATTTTTTTTTTTCATCAAAATTAGTTCGTTTAGCATGGGAAAGTGAGGCAATTAGAGAACGAAAATTGTCCTAAAAATAAGACCCGTCCAAAAGTAGAATAGAATGGCAGGCTATTAGAGGCGTCTGTGGAGACTGCTGGGTTAAACTTAGCTGGGAGGGTGTCCGGGGATGGCATGCATTGTCACAAACTAAGACGATTCAGGCAGATTAACACTTCATAATCAATTGTATGTCATTTTGTTTCAAGTTGGGTATTATCTTATTCATTTGTTTACAAAGGCAAATTGGCGCGTTATTTTATGACATTTGAATATCCAACTAGAAAGATTATTTGCAGGAGAGGAAAGAAATAATTGAAATGATTGAGAGAGAGAGAGAGAGAGAGAGAGAGAGAGAGAGAGAGAGAGAGAGAGAGAGAGAGAGAGAGCCTGCTATTCTCCCATGGTATGGTGTAAAAGGCAAATAAAAAATGAAATTGTTTTGAATTATGGGATGTGCAAATAATGTTTTTGAAATCGACTTCCTAGTAATAGAACGAATTCAAAGAGTTATAATTCTGATAATTTTACTCCGTTGTCTAAATCTATTTACATACATTTTATTTTTCATTATGTAAATATTTGACTTTGCTTTGATGGGAAAATTGCTCTCATTTTAACTTTTAGGAAAAAAAAAAAGAAATTCGTCGCCGTCTGTCTTATATAATTTCTTCTAACAAACTTAGGAATCAATAACAAATAATTACAAGCCCAAGTGTCGATAATATATAATGATTAAGTCTTTTTGTCCGAAATTACCAGTTTGCGCGACAATTTCGCAGTTTGGTACCCCAGCCGTGTGACGGTGTCCAAACAAATAAGACCTCCTGCATTTCACACCATCTCATTCACAATTTCCGAATAATTAGACCAAGAGTCCCAAACTCTGCATGAAGCATCATTACAGTTCTTTCTCTTTCTTTTATAAGAAAATGCCTTTCTGTTTCCTTAATTTTTCGTGATGATTTTAGCTTTTGTTCATATCTATAGACAACCTAAACCTTTCAGACTTTATGTCTTTTTCGGCAATTAAACTTTGGAAAATAAATGCTGCACGTGAAATCGTATTCGATTGAAAATTATTGATGTGTTGTATTTCTGTCGCCTTTTTTTAATTCAATCCAGCGCACATTTCATTATATAAGAATAAAACAGCCGGTGAAATTCCATCAGTTCTTTGTTCTCGCGACTTTATGATATATCTATAAATGTTCCGTCTGATTCAAGTGCTTCGGCGCTCATCGTTCAAGTTATATAACAAATTTACACATATTTGTGTACCATTTTACGCACAATTATTCCATTATCAGCGTTACGAGAACAGTGCACATGCTTAGATTAGCGGTCATTAGGCGGAAAGAAGTCTATCCTCCCCCACCGTTCCCCCCTAGTTCGCTAATTAGTACCACCCGTTGAAATCGCACCACCCCGGTAAGCATTAGACAACGATATCAGAACAATCGCTTCCAGCTTCTTATTTCCACGTATGGGTTTTCTATCTTATATACGCATGTTATCTACCGAATACGGAAATTTAGAGCCTATTTCTGACTAGTTCCTGCTTTGTTAGATGCAGGTGTTTATTTTGATTGACCACATCTGCACGCGTAAAAACTTCCCGTTACTTTGGAAATTCTAAAGTTTTCGATAAAAATTCAAATATATGACTAAATTCGTTTCTAATACAGTCACCTGCAACCAGAGTTAAAAACTTAAACATTAAAGATATTTGTAAATTATTATATAAAGATTCATTTTGTTAAGAGCAAATATTAATGGTATATTTTTTTTAAAATATTACTGGGCTATATTAAATGTTGATGCATTGCAAAAAGGTTCAAAGATAAGATATTTTTTCTAATATTAAATATATCTTTATGTAAATAAAAAATGTACATACACATTTTGTTGAGAATAACAAATGATGATGACACTATCGCCAAAATCACTAGTGGAGTAAATTATAGCCCGGACTAATTGACAATTACTGCGTTTACATAGTGGGAATGGTCAGAATTAGCCTTATAAAATTCCTCCGCCGGAACGCAAAATTATCTTCCCTGCCGATTTCCAATATCTAAATAGATGGCAGGTTAATTTTGCCCCGAAGAAAATTGGTAATGAATTTTATAAATGAAAAAAAAAATATAGGAGAATAATACAACTAAAATTAAATTCGTTAATCTTTGAACTCATTTTTTTTTTCAGGAAACCCGTTGACCATGAAATGGCAACATGGGCGTGTTGCAAAACTACTGCACTATCACAATGTACGCAGCTGTCAAGGATGCTGATACAAAGCTTTCAAAATCCAAATGATTATAAAGGAAAACCGATTGATTTATAAATTTGATTTTGACCCAAAGTAAATTATCTATCGGAATTTTAAATAAATTGTGCGATTTAAGGAATAATAACAACCAAATATAAAAATGAAAAAATATATGTCTCCTCTTAAAATAAATTCATTTAATTTTATTTTCTTTGCGTTCAAACACTTTAAAAATATAAAATATAAGACACTTTTTTCTTCGTGATATAAACATAATATGTGTTTTCATAAGAATCGTGGTAATACCGTTGGATCTACGTCCATTTCTCGCACGTGCATTTAATTTGGACTCAACTTTCATCAAACCGATCATCACATGCGAGATCTATCCATCTTAGATCCGTTAAATCGGCTGTGGCACCATTTCAAAGTCCATTGAATTCTAGCGACCACGACGGATTTTATGATCGGGATCGGCCTGCTAACTCTCGTTTAATGTCCGACAAACTTGTTATTGATATAACTTCAAAACGGCTTATCAAATCAACTCGTATATATCTAGAAAAAATACGATTTTTGATCTCATGTCCAGTATCGTCTGATGTGGCGAAACCGTGGAAATTTTACTGTTAACGAGCAATTATATCGATAGTATTTGCTGTAAGCTGACACGTAAAGAGACGTTAAACGAATTCCTCCAAACCCAAGATTATAAATATTAGTGCGTTATGATAACACTGTCAACTGAGTACAAGAAAGATGGGGGGGGGGTGTAAAGAAAGGAAGATTTTCGTATTTCTGCGTCTCTATAAGGTCACGTTTTCACCATTATGTGTGATGCAACTTCATATGCATCTTGCACATTTTTCATGATTTGTATTTTAATGTGGGTTTTTTTCTATCTCTAATTAACATAATGAATATTGCAGTGTATGCAGGAACCAATTTTTGATCGGGGTATGACTATTGAACGCAGAACACCCTGATAACCCGAATGGTATAACGAAGGAAATTTCCCTAATGTTACGATTATTTCAGAGTCAGCTTAGAACTACACACGACCGAGTCTTAACAATTGCGTGTGTATGAATCAATAAATTGTCATTTCTCGGTGTGACAACAAATTTTAATAAGATTTCCCTCATGTCTATATCATATATTGATTCCAAATTATGACACGTTCCTCGGTTATGAGTTATGGCCGTCAAGAAGAAATAAGCTTTTTTGTATAAGATCACGACTCATTTGGAAACAGTTATGATCACCGATTCTAGTGTACATATGTAACGTTGCTCTAAATCTGTATTGTAATAAGATATTAACTAATATTACAAAATCATTTTCTCTTTGTATTATTCATCTACAGAGTAACAGCGGAGACAAGACAAAGACGAAAATACATACTGTGCTATTTTTATGTACGTGGTTATGAATCTATATATGAGAGAGAGAGAGAGAGAGAGAGAGAGAGAGAGAGATTTCATACAGTATACTTGTGGAAGAACATCAAACAATAACTGAAAGCATATTTGATTCGAAATTCTAAATACTACAAATACTGAATTTAAAAAATCGAATGATTGAAAGAATTCCAAACCCAGCATTTTTTTCACAGTATTTTACTCATTCAAATTACTGACTTGACGCAAAGTCAGGAAGTTCACAGTCGGCGGCCATGTTTACTCCTCCATTGTACAAGAGGGAACAACCATTCTAACAGAATCCCCGATAATTGCGTGTGTTAAAAACGGTGGTCTTATCATGTTTATCCTCTATGCACATATCTATGGTAAACATCTCATTTTATCTGTCTTTATCACAAATTTACTCATTGACAGTAACTGTAAATAGGAAAATATTTTAGAAATCTTCAGGGATGTGCTCTAAACATTAGCGTGTTAGAATGGGTGAAAAATAAGAAAACTGTGAATTTTGAATTCTTAAAGAAACAATTATAGAAATATTTGCAAATCCAAAGTACCCAACTATTTTCTTTGTCAATAATGATATCTACCGGTGAAATATATAAACAGGTTTCTAAAGGATACGATATTGCAAGGAGCATACAGTTTAGGTGTTTCTTTGTTTATTGTTTAAAGTCAAGGCAAGAAGTTGATGGCCATTATTTTGATTTCTTTTATCATCGCTTCATTACTGTCTGGTCCACAATATACAGCTGTGGTAATTAAGGAATAGAATTTCAAATTAATTCACTTAATATTCTGTTCCTCAATAGTTCAAGTGTATTCACACTGAGAAATGTATTTACCTTACATACACAATGTCCAAATACAATGATCTTCTGACATACATTCTATCATATGTACATGTACTATATTTGTATCATTTATCAAAACAACTCGCTTATTTCCGTTGAAAACAACTTGTGTTAATTCTTTTAGCTAAATACTCTCTTTAAAGAAAAATACTATATAGTATATCGTGACATAGATATAAACTATGTTCTAATTTACACATATATTAATAGAAATTCCTCACCTGCATGAGGTAAATTACTTAACAGATTTCTTTTGTAATTATTTTTTTTATAGTTACAAAATTTATTATTATATATATAGCCTTTCAAATGACATTAAGGGAAATATCATCATTGTTTTTTAAAAACGTTATTGAAATATTAATGCTACAAACGTCATAAAGAATAAATTCAATTTAAACGTTATGATATTCAAAGAGTGTATTGGGTGCTGGAAATAACCTTTGTGTTGTCTGCATCAATATAACGGTTCTGCATGTCTATATTGGCATCATTCTACGTGCTCTTGAAGAAGTACATTGAGCTATAAAT